>NC_065448.1:101673973-101977003 GCF_917563875.1 Diabrotica virgifera virgifera | reverse complement strand
GTAGTTTTCTTTCCTTATAGTCGTCATCCAGTCATGCTAGTCATCCAGTGTTGGAGAAGTATCACTGGTAAATGTGAAAACAAAATTTTGCCAGGAATATTTCTTACCATTTAACAACATATTTAGCTTTTAGTCTTTTAAAGCAAATCAGGTTTCCTTGACTTCTCTTTCTTCGATATTTGTTAAGAGCAGTTTTACATTCTTGTACTATTTGTTCGCATTCTGGATTCCACCATAGTACAGCCTTTTTAGAGAAGCATATTTTTATTTTCTGGACATGGGTTTCTGCAGTCATGATAATGCAATTATTAAAAAGAGTTATTGTCTCGTTAATATCTTCAGACTCTTGTACAAATGAGAGTAGCTTTTCGGCACTCATTTTGAAACGATTTAAGTCTGCTTTAGCAATATTCCACCTAGTGACGGTGCAATGTTTTTTATGTCTATTTATTATGACTATCGGGAAATGATTACTATCGTATAGGCTATCTAACGTACCTATAATATGAGAGTGAATCAACTAACTTGGGATCACATAATATGTAAACTTTCGGAAGAGGAAAAATCATAGAAACCGTATTTAGTTGCAATAATGCTTGTTTGATAAACAGTGGAGCTAACACATATTTTAATATCGCATCAGGAAGTTGCTCTTCTATTGACTTAAGTATATTATACTTGTTTGATAAACAGTGGAGCTAACACATATTTTAATATCGCATCAGGAAGTTACTCCTCTATTGACTTAAGTATATTATAATTTGGCTATTTTAGCTCCACTATTTATCAAACAAGCATTATTGCAATTCAATACGGTTTCTATGATTTTTTCCCCTTCCGAAAGTTTTCTTGGAACCCCACATTATAGTATTATTGGCGTTGAAGTCTCCGACTGGTATAAATGGGCTAGGTAGTTGGCGGACTAAATCATCTAACTCGGTTTCAGTGAGGTTATAGTTAGGTAGAATATAAATACTGCATATAGTTATTTTATCAGGACACCGGAGAGTTACTGCTATAGCTCCAAATAATTAGTGGTTAGGATATGATGTAAAGAAAATAAATATTTAGACACGAAAATAGAGGATTCTTCACTTGCTCTAGTAAATGTTGTTCGAAGAAAATGGTAACCTTCAAAGTTTTTAAGCTGTCGCTTATGAGAGTCTAAAATTATTTTCTTGAAAGCAAATGATATCGGCTTCTGTATTGTTGATTAGCTCTTGTATGCGTTCTAAGCGAGGGTAAAACCCATCGCGATTCCACTGAACTAGCGTGAAAATATTGGCTTTAGGTAGTCAAGGAAGAGTCTGAGAGACAATCGTTATCGTTATTGGTTGACTGAGATGCTGTACTATCTATTTCTGTGTTGTCTATATTTAACTGTTTTTTAACTTTCTTAGTAACTCTTGTGATTCTGTTTTTCGCTGTTCTGTCTTCAAGTGAGGGGATATTTTTTACATATCTTCAAGGAGTGCTTGGGCATTTTGAGTGAACTCCTGTTCTTCGTTCAAGGGGTTATCACTGCCGAATGTATTTTCAAGGAAGGCTAGGAAATTTTCAGCAGAAAGGGAAAATGAGTCTGGTTTTCATTGAAAAAGATTTTGGAAAATGTGAATTGTAGAATTAGTTAATTTAGACTTATCGGGGGAGTATTTCTTAGATCTTTTGGCTTTGTGTTTAGTGGAAACCATTACATCTTGTGTGGGCATTTCATTGATTTTAGTGGGTGTATTTTTAAAAGTTTGTGTTTCTAAAGACCTTGTATCACTGATGTCAGAACGACTTTTTTTCTAACTGGTGGATGGGAGAAGAAAATCATTATTTGGGGTTATGGAAGGAATGGGAACATCGACTGTATTTATTTGCTGACTAAGATCTAGATTATTTGTTGGGTTTGATAGTGTGTCATTATTTGATATTGGGGAAGTGGGGATGGGATTGCATAGAAAACATACCATTTTATCCGTAGAGAGAAATATTCTGTGAGAGTTGTTGTCAAAAGTGGTTATTATTGATGTTTGGAGCTCAAAGTTTTCTGTGGATGGAGTAACATATACTTGTCTTCTGAAACTCATAATATGGGTAAATACATCACCGGGGATTCCAGCTTTTAAATATGATACTGTTGACACGAGTTGTATACCTAGATCCTTGAGATGTTTTTCTATGATGTCGTGGGGAACTGTTGGACAAACGTTGCAGATTATAAGCCTTTCAGCTGGGTTTACCAGTCTCCGTACTGGTAGTTCAACTGTATTTAGTTTAATTGTAGGATATTCAGTTATAATTTGATGAAAAAGTTCAGAATTTGTGAGGTAGATACAGATTCTGTTACTGGAAGTTCCTGAGACGAAGCAGATGTTTTTCGGATTAACAATATTACCTATGACATAATCGAGTAGTACTAAATTTGGTTCTGCATGAACTAAAATAGCTTCGGTCTTCTTGGGATACTTCGGACGTGGTTTAGTCATAGTAGCAGTTGCATACAAACTAGTAAGATTACTGGAAGACATGGTGTTGCTAACAGTGGGGGAACTTTGATTAAATTTGTTACTTATGTAGTCAAAATAACTTGAATTTGTCTTTATTAACGCTTTGGATGTCTGTTAATTAGTGATAACCTGGAATACATCACTGCAATACTGGTTGCCTAACCGTTGGGGCATCATTTATCACTATTAGACAAGGCGGAAACGGCGGGTTAGTTGGGAAAAATATTCCCATGAGATATTTTTGCATAATCACATTCGTGAGACATCCCAGAATAAGGTTCAAGAAGTCGCCCAAGTGAAAAGTGGGCCAATTTTTTTTTAACAATTTTTTTAATCAAATTGCAAAAATCAATATTTTTGGCCCGGACTTTTTTTTAAGGTTTTTGGGCCATTCTGGACAAAAAATGTCTCTTATAATTTTTCTCTAAAGTTGATTTTTTCGAGTTATAAGCAATTTAAAATTTGAAAAACGCTAAAATGGTCATTTTTAAGACTTAAAAACTCGATTAAAAATTATTATTATGAAAGTCAGAAAGTGACTAAATCAAAGTTTAAAGTCGCCGCTACATGATCCTGAAGAAATCTGTGTCATTAATTTACCACTAAGCTGTTATTTTTAATTAATAACAATGAGCGGTTAGATCGTATTGACTCGGCTGTAAATGTGAGTGCGAGTAAGATGCACAATTGGACTACTGGATGGCTTCTCTCTCTCTCGCACTCAGCATTTACAGCCGCCGCACACGTGCATGGCGCTTATTATTCTTTCTTAAAAATAACAGCTTAGTAATAAAATAATGACCAAAATTTCTTCAGGATCTTGTATAGAATAGAATAGAAATATGCTTTATTGTCACTGAAAATTATACAATTTTATGGACAAAGCTTAACATAGATTCACGAAAAAGATATACATAACAATAACAAATACAATTTTATAAAATTAGATAAATCGTCAATAAAAAAAATATAAACAAGTTAAAAAAGTGAAGTAAAAAAACAAAAACCAATATATTGCAAAATTACTATAAATTGCAAAATTGAACATACAACATAATATAATAAAACACAAACAAAGAAACTAATAAGTTTAAGCTGCTGTATGTGACACCCAAATATATATATAAGTACACTTTAGTTACTTGTACATTACTGTGATTTCTTGGTTAGTCATTAAGAAACTCTTCTACTGAATAATATGGTCTTTTAGATAAATGAGCTTTTGTCATTTTACGGAACTTGAGAAAGGATGTTGCAGATTTGAGTTGTAAAGGGAGATGGTTGCATAGTTTTTTTGCGGAATATAGTATAGATTTCTTTACTAACTCAGAAGACGGGATCGGTAAATAGACATCAAAAGTTGAATTTCTGGTGGAGTAGTCATAATGAGGCCTTGCTGGAAAGACATGCATGTGTTTACGAATTAAGCAAACAGTTTCTAAAATTGTTGTTCTGAAGCTATTTCCTTGTGGCATTTTTATGATTAATTATTTATATGGGAAATAAGCCACAATTAAAATGAAAAAAATAATTTTATTAACGTTTCGACGCCCAAATCGGGTGCCGTTGTCAAAATACAAAATATTACTAAAATAAACTAAAGTGTTGTTGCTAAGCAAAAAAATTCTTCTAATAATTTATTTAATCTCACTCATTTATATTGGCAATTCAGACATATATTATACATTTTAAAGTAGAAGACTTTAAAATGATATTGCCAATATTTATGAGTTGCGTTCCTGGGACGACTTACTGAAAGATAGTTCATTCGATTACATGAAATTAACCCCAACTCAAGAATATCCGTCATAAAAAATTATAGCATGTGATATGTCTTTAAAAAGACAACCAAATGCAACGATGTTTTGATGTTTTGATCTCAAAGAAGGATATTGGATATGAGACTCAAGTGTATAGAAAACCAACACACACCAACAGATACCTCAATTACAAGTCAAATCACAACATCAACGTTAAAAAGGGAATCATTAAATCCGTATATGATAGAGCCAAAATTACTTGTTCTAACGAAAATTCCTTTTTAGCAGAAAAACAATTGTTAACATCTGTTTTATTAAAAAATGATTATCCTTTATCGTTTATAAATAAGGAATTGTCAAGACTGGATCGAATGGAACAGAACAACTTAGAACGGGATCCTACAACATTCACCAGAAATAATACGAGGAAAATATCAATACCATATATAAAAGGACTATCCGAGAAACTTAAAACAATAGGAAATAAATTCAACATTTCAACAACATTCAAAACAACAAACACATTGAGATCTATTCTATCTAAAACTAAACCTAACAATGATCAAGAAAGAACAAAGAATTGCATTTATAAAATACCTTGTGAATGCGAACAATTTTATTTAGGTGAGACATCAAGACCATTAGACATTAGAATAAGTGAACATCAATCTTATATTAAAAATAGAGAATTTGAGAGATCTCAAATATGTCAACACGCATGGGATAATGAACATAGAGTTCAGTGGAGAGATTCAAGTATAGTCCTGAAAGAATCAGATAGTAAAAAGAGAAAAATCAAAGAAGCGGCTCTAATTATGCTAAATGAAACCAATTGTGTCGCAAATTCCTCGGTAGAATGCAGTAGGATGTGGTTACCCATACTGAAAGAGGAAGTCAATAGAAAGAAAATACCAAGATTAGTAAGTCAATAATATCGAGCTAGTACATATTTTATATTTTAGTATTACTTATATATCTAATATTATTAATATTATTTATAATTTAAACATGTTACAAGTCAGAATTTGGTATTATTTTTTGAGAGTAAATTAATGTAAGACCAAATACTTACGATGTCGGGATAGTATCACAGGGTTTTTCCTGGTTTTCCCTTGTGATTTACTATGAAGTCTCTAACGCGAGAATTTTACTGTCGTTGCATTTGGTTGTCTTTTTAAAGACATATCACATGCTATAATTTTTTATGACGGATATTCTTGAGTTGGGGTTAATTTCATGTAATCGAATGAACTATCTTTCAGTAAGTCGTCCCAGGAACGCAACTCATAAATATTGGCAATATCATTTTAAAGTCTTCTACTTTAAAATGTATAATATATGTCTGAATTGCCAATATAAATGAGTGAGATTAAATAAATTATTAGAAGAATTTTTTTGCTTAGCAACAACACTTTAGTTTATTTTAGTAATATTTTGTATTTTGACAACGGCACCCGATTTGGGCGTCGAAACGTTAATAAAATTATTTTTTTCATTTTAATTGTGGCTTATTTCCCATATAAATAATTAGTTTCTAAAATATACAAAGATGGAAGAGTTAAAATTTCGTGATCTTTAAAGTAACTTCTGCAATGGGTTGTTCTTCTGAGGCCAAACAGATATCTTATTGCTCTTTTTTGTAATTTGAAAATAACATCAAATTGGGCAGCTGTACTAGACCCCCAAAAAGGAAGACCATATCGAAGATGAGACTCGAATAAAGAAAAATATGTTATTTTAGAAGATGCTAAATTGAGTTCCTTCGAAACAGATCTTATGGCATAGCAGGCCGAGGCGAGTTTCTTACTTAACAAATCGATATGAAGGGACCATTTGAGGTTGCTGTCTAAAAGAATACCAAGAAATTTTACAGAAACAACGGTAGAGATCTAGCTGCTATTCACAAGCAGGGGTTGAAGAGCACCTTTATATGATAATGCTACCGTTTTATCCACGTTAAAGGAGAGTAAATTAGAGTCAGACCAGGTTTTTATCGTAAGAAGATCAGAAGTTATAGTTGCATGAAGAGTTGCAATAGTTGAGTTGCTCCAATTGATTCTGGTATCATCAGCAAAAAGAAAAATTTTTCCATCGATTTTTAAATTATTGATGTCATTTATAAAGATCAGGTAAAGTAGAGGACCCAATACTGAACCTTGTGGTACTCTACATATAATGATTTTGAGACTAGAGTCAGTATCATTTGCTCTAACCAATTGTTTCCTATTATCTAAGTAAGATTTGAACCAATTCAAAGAAATACCTCGAATTCCATAGTAATTAAGTTTTTTAATCAAAATGTTGTGATTTACACAATCAAAAGCTTTGGAATAGTCACAGAAAACAGTGGTAGTATAAAGATTATTGTTTAGTGCTTGGTAAACCTCGTGAAGTACAGAAAACATGGCATCAGTTGTACATTTATTAGTTAAGAAGCCGAACTGATTTTGTGATAAAATATTGTTATCAAAGAGAAAGGACATAAGTCGGGTTTTTATGAGCCTTTCAATAATTTTGGAGAGTACCGGTAGTAGGGCAATAGGTCTATAGTTGCAGGCATTAGATTTTTCGCCATCTTTATGAAGAGGAATGATAATGGCTGTTTTAGGCACTCTGGAAATTTACCGTTTTCAAAGGAATCATTAATTAGTGACACGAGGAGTTCTAACACATTATCTGTGAGATTTGAGAAGATTTTTATGGATAGTCCATCAGTACTACAAGATGATTTGCTTTTGATACTATTGATCGTTTGGATCAATTCAGATTTATAGATTGGTCTTATAAAGAATGAATTCGAGACAATTTCTGAATCAGGGAGATAGGAAATGGGATCTTGTTGAGACTGAATAGTTGATGTTATATTTTTACTCACGCTAATGAAGTATTCGTTTAGATTTTCAGGGTTTGGAAGAGCAAATGTTTGAGCTGCGTGGGTTTTATTTCGAAGATCGTTTATTATGGACCAAGTTTCTTTTGCAACACTTTTGGAGCTTCCCAGACGATTTTGATAGTAGGCTTTTTTAGCTGATTTGATGAGTTTTAGGTATGTGACTCTGTAATTGGTGATATATTGAGTGACAGCGACGTTGGTAGTAAATTTCTTGATATAAAGTAGTGAACGCATATTTTTTGCTGATATGCGGATACCTTTGGTAGTCCAGGGTTTGCGACGTTTTGGCTTAATCGTAATTAAAGGAAATGCCTTATTGAAGATACAGACAAGCTTCTCCAAAAAATCATTGAAATTATAGTCCACGTCCGTAGAAGGAAAATGCCAGTCAGAAGTTAAACATAAATTTTGAAATTTATCAAAATTCCGAGCGGAAAAAATCCTACCTAAACGTCGGGTTTTCGAGGAGGGTTTGTTGAAGATGTTAAATTTCGTACATACTGCTTCATGATCCGATAGTTCCGCATTAATAACTGTAGAGCAAACATCAAGGGGTGAGAAATCGGAGACAATATAATCAATTATGGTAGATATAGTTTTTGTAATCCTTGTAGGAGAATTAACGTGCATTGAGAGACCATATGATTCAAATATGTTGACCAAGAACATTTGGGTAGCACAAGCAGCAGCATAATTTATGTTGAAGTCTCCGCATAGAATTTTTCTGCTTTTGTGAGGCAAGTCATCTAACAAATTTAGCAGGTTCTGAAAAAATAGTTCCACGGAAGAGTCAGGTGATCTATAGATGCAAATAATGTAAAGATTAAGATTTTTATTAAAAACTAAGGAAAATTCAAAGAAGGCTTCATTCAACAAAAAGTCATATTTTGTTATCAGAGAAAAATCATTGTTTGCAGAAAGAATTAGGGTGCCTCTGTAACCAGATAGAAGGAGATTTTCTGTTGGGAGTGAATGCACAGAGAGTGATAAACTCCAACAGAAGTAGGAATAAGAAGATCTACTTAATGTAGCCAAAGGAACAACAATGTGGCTTCTGCGTTGAAGAAGCTGAAGTCTAAAATACTACTTTGCAGTAGTACTTGTATGGAAAGATGCCAAGACGAAGAGTATAGAATTGATATAGGACTGAAGATGAAAATTATGAATAGATAGATGTAACTTGAATAGCTAGCTCAATATGCAAGAGAATGGCCACTTTACACTCAAGGAAGGATTCGGCCAATTTGCACGGCTATTTCTGGCTGGACAATAAATTAAAGGAAATGACAATGATGGCTAGAAAAGAAGATATTAAGACAATGTTCACAAAATAGATAGAGTAAATATAATAATATAATGAAATTAGAATAAATTTTTGGGCGCCAGAAGAAGGATAACTGGGTTAACCCTCTTCCAGGTATTCTACGCTGCTATAGAGTATATTAAATTTGTAATAAAAGTATATTAAATGTACAAATATAGAGGAGTAATATGAGAAAAAAAATATGCACAATAAATATATATTTATTAAATTTAACTACTAGATGTTCACAATCTCCGAGTTAAGATAAGTAACTAGTCTGTGACTCTAACATGACAAAAAAATGATACTAGTGAAAGTCAATTAAAAAATTATCACACAAAGGTGATCTAAGAATAATCTTAATAAGGTTAGAAAATCTGAATAAGGGTACCTCTAATACAGAAAGTACAACTTACACCTAGATTAGTATGAACCCTTCACCAAATAACACTTGTACGATTTTAATACGTACACCCTAATTGAATACTACCTGATAATAGAATAAGGAAAATACCTAATGTAAATAATATATATTTTACAACTCTCAATGTGTTGACGGGTAACAAGTCCCTAAATGAACCAACTTAGTACTGGATACAAAAGATCCTTTTCTGACTAGTGGTTCTAAATAATAATCGCAAGTAAAACTAGTACCTTCCTGAGGGGATGGGTACTAGGGATTTATTCAAATATAATATAAAAAAATTAATAGTTAACGTTAAATAATATTTACAAAAATCTAATACAAATTGAAAAATTATGAAATAAGTTGAATGATTTTAAATTTAGGTGAATTGAACTAATATTATTTTTAAATTAACTGAGAAAACAAGTCTAAAATTAATACGAACCAAGGGGAAAGAACATGTATGGGGAGAATCTTCGAGCTCGAAACTTCTACCAAGAATTATATAAATTTGGGGGAACAGTACTAACTGTTAGGCATGGTTATTATAACTAAAATGTACTTAAATTTGTAGAGAAAGAAAAAAATATTTATGTGTAATTAAATTATGAACTTATGTGTATCTAACTTAAATGTCCTGAATATTACAAAAAAAAAACAGTATAAGTCTTTAACTAGTATGAATAATTGTCCCCCAAAACAAACCCCTTTTCACGCGTTCCAACACTGATCCTTGGTGTGTGGTACCAAATCCGTGGTACGAAGTTAACACCGAAGTGGTGCAACTGCCCAATAGCTAATGAACCTGTCCCTCGGAGGGTGCAGGAGGATGAACCAAAACAAAACAAATGGGACTGTATCCTTAGACTTGTTCCCTGGTTGACTGAATCTTGGAAGTGTCTGCTCTCGGTGTTAGAGAGGGTTTACCAGCGGTAATAATAGATTTCTCCCGAATGGCTAAAAACAAAATATTCCCAGTTTATTCCTAATAAAACATGTCAGAAAAAGAAGTAAAAGAGAGAAGTTAATGAGGAAAGGTTTTTAGAAAAGAACTACAAAAAACCGACCTTTCACTGACCCAAAAAACCTATCTACCTTGACATTTTAACCATAGGTTGTGATCAGACTTTTAACAACTATGGCCTTGATTCGAATAGACAAGAAAACTTAAAATAATAGGTTTTTTTCAAAAGAAGTTGTACATGTATGGTATAAAGAAATAGGTACTGTGAAAATATATGAACATATTAGATATGGGAAAAGAATTATGAAGTCTATGAAGTAAAATTTAGTAGGTTTCAAGAAGTAATGATATAATTGGCAATAGGTTTTCATAACTGGAAATTTTTTATGAACATAACCCCATATTAAGAATGTTATTAAAGATCTTTTCTGGATACATGATAGACACTGCAACATTCTACATAAAAGCCAATCGATGACTTAATTTAAATTCAATCCATAATGAGAATAATATTATAATTGCCACAATTATGACACCATATTGAAAAAACTATTATAAAAAACATACCGGTGTGAGATCCCTTTTCTTACAGTTTCATTATTCCGTCACTTTAATTCACTCAACTTTCTATAACTTGCAACAACAATAATGGAACTATGCAACTGGAAATAACTTATTTTAATTATATAATTAGAAAACTCACGCCGCCATTCTTATTGACACTCCCAAGACCAATCCTTCCCTCTTCACCGTTCCGGCTTCGTGACAGCTAGCGGCCGGTGTTCAGTACCAACCTCAAGAAATATCAATGTGACCACCATACACCCAGTATGACGTCACCAAGGGAATTTTGTACGAACTGGTTTTTAATATTCTAAGAAAATACTTTTGGCAATAATTAAATAAGGTGTTCCCATTAATAATTAATTAAATAAGTGATGGAACGTCACATTCCCCTCCTACTGGAAGAAAAAAAATTTAATCCAATTTTTTTTTTATGCTCTAAATATTAACTAAAGTAGTAGTAGTGTATTATTTATCGTTGATTCGCAAGATTACAAATAACCACAACTAAGGATCAAGGGAAAGCACTGCAGCAAATAACCTGAATTGCAGAAGATCACCCGAAGTCCTATTAAAATCGACTGAGGTTTTGCCGTAAAAGACACACAAACTAAATATGAGACTAAATTTATAATGACAAATAAGTGTCGAATTGGCAGCAAATCCAAAGTTGAACTATTCATGGACATCAGATTTATAATGGGTATATCCAAGGACGAACAACCAGACAAAGGTGTGAGCCAAATCGTCCAATAACGCAAGTAAATATACTAAAGTTACCAAATAAATCAAGAAAATTAGTGAAGAATCGAACACTCAATCCAAAATTGGACCAACAATGGACACCAGATTCGTAATGGCATATCCAGAGAAGAACAATCAGGAAGATTTATGGAACAATTCTCACCAATACCGAATAATACAAATAGTAAACACACCAAAGGAATCCAAAACACATTAACCAAAATAAATGGGGAATCGGACACTCAATCCAAAGTCAGACTATCAATGGACACCAGATTCGCAAAATCATATCCAATGAAGAACGACCAGGAAGATTTATGGACCAATTCACATCAATACTAAATCATATAAATAAATAAGTGAAGAATCGGACACTTCATCCAAAATCGGACTATCAAAGGACACCAGATTCACAAAAGCATATCCAAAGAAGAACGATCAGGAAGGTTTATGGACCAATTCTCACTAATACTAAGTAAATAAACTAAATTAGCTCTACATCTACCCTCATCCGGTAATGTGAGCCTATCTGAACTAAATAATAGAAATAAAGGATGTACTTATAAGTTCTATGACTCTATGGCAACTACAAAATATGACGGGAAAAAACTCCCAATTTTTTTTATAAGACTGTATATTCATTTGAACATACATAGGATTATCCAGGAGATATTCCTGAATCTAAGCAACAACTAATGCCTAAGGAAAGAAGGGGAATCTACTAAAAAGAAAATCAATAATTTGTTCCGATGGGTTAATCACTAACATTACGACTCTACGTATATGAATAGTCAAAGCATCAATATACTATGAAATAAGAGACATAAAATAAGCAAACTAAACTTCCCTATTATCGTGTGAAAATGTGTCTGGAATATTTGGACTAATTACACAAGAACGGCTAGGAAATGTTGCGCACCATTTCCCGACCGGAAATATTATCATGCATAAACATCCGCAAACTCAATCATGAAAGACAAGGATTACGAAATCGGATAGCAGTGATCAGTTGCTGAATTTCGAACCCACGTATTCACCAACTTTGAGCATTAACAGACTAGTTCATAAGAAGAAATATGAAAGACTCAAGCATTCATCTATAAACCAAAATTCCAAACTCATTCCAAAATTATACTGTGGAGAAAATAAAGACCTGAATTATTGTAAAGTATCTAACATATCCGTGACAAATGTCAATAGCGTAACCCAATAACAAATTAAAAACCACATCTTTCCAATATGGCAAATCCAATAACATTATATAAAAATAATATATAAAAAAAAATAATAAGTAGGTAATCAAATATCCAACATATAACACATAATCTAAGATATGGTAGTGTAACATAGTTCCATCTATATTCAGCGATAGTACTAATATGAGCCTACATATCCAAATATCTAAATATATAATAATCAACAGCTCTTTTATTGTAAGAGGTTGAGTAAGCAAACCGAAAATACAAGTGGAGGTTATCAAACTTGGTAATACTACTGCCTGGATTAATACTGAAGAGTATTGATCCTTAATGATTAAACTGCAATTCATAATACAAAAAAAATGATAAACTCGTATAAGCGGTATTACAGAATAATTCTTCGGTACCTAGTACTTAAGAAGTGAGAAGTCATTAAACCATGCCGAAGGATGAAAATTGAACTATGGACTTGCACTATCGAGTGATTAAAAAATTAAACCTAATTCTAATCCATAATTAAAACGAGCTAAAGGCAACCACAGGAAGGGATTAGCTCAACAACCCTGTTAAGCTAATCTTCTTCCGATGAAGTTGAATCAGCATCGTCCATGGTATTGTCAGGCAGTAAATCCTTTACATGAAATTGACCAATTCGCTTATTAGTCGAATTGTCCTTTAATTCATAAATCAAAGGAGATACTACCCTTAATACAGTACACGGAACATATTTCTGGCACAACTTTGCAGAAATGGCATCACCCTTACTGGATTTGACAAAATTGCGCTTTAAGACTCGATCACCAACAAAGAATCGCAGATCTCGTTTCCTCAAATTATAGTGCTGCTGGTTCCTTAGGTAAGAAGATTTTAACTTCTTCCTAATGTCTGAGAAAATATGAGGTAACGTCTGGAGATCATCTAAGCGATGAAGTTTCTCAGATATTTGAGGAAGGTTTTCGGAATTGTCTGAAATTAATCCAAAATAATCACCTGATAACGCAACATTCCTACCAAAATTCAGATATGCTGGGGAGCACTGGGTCACTTCATGGACAGAAGTCCTTATGGCCTGAGCTATGGAATGGATATATTGATCCCAAGCTCGGTGATCCGGGTAGGTATAGGACCTTAGAGCTGTGACAATACTGCGATTTACTCTCTCAGTATGATTTGCTTGTGGATGGTAGGCAGCATTGTAAAAGGTCTTTTGAACCTTATATTTAGCTAAAAGATCTTTAAAGGCCTTTGATACAAACTGAGGACCATTGTCACACGACACAATTTGGGGAACACCATACACCAGAAAGACTTGTTCCTCCAAATATTTTAAAATTGCTGGAGTTGTGGCCTGACGAAGAGGACAAACCAAAGGAAATTTAGTGAAATAATCCACAACTACCAGGCAATAGGTATTACCCTTGTAGCTCCGAGGGTACGGTCCAATGAGATCCATTGAGATCATCTGCCAAGGAAAATTGATGTTTCTGAAGGAACCCATAAGTCCAGCTTGTGGTAGGTTACTTGGTTTACAAGTAGCACAAACCATGCATTTAGAAATGTACCTTTTAATAGACTTCCGCATGCCAGGCCAATAATATAATTCAGCAATGCGGTGATATGTCTTATAAAACCCAAAATGACCAGCTGTAACTTCATCATGAAACATATGCAGAATATTTTCCCTATTTGGCGTAGGCACAACTATTTTCCACTCCGACATGTTGGATAAGGACTCTATCGGACTAAAGGTGTGTTTGTACAGAACATTATTCTCTACCTTAAAATCAGGATATTTTTGTGGGTCTTGAGTAACCCTATCAATCATATTCTAATACCACACATCAGGGGTTAAAGAAGACAGATCTAGGACATTAATATCGTGGACACGTGAAAGAGCATCTGCAACCACGACCCCGTTTGCCTTTCTATGGACAATCTTATATGAATAGGCAGCCAGTTTACATATCCATCGAGAAAGTCTCTGAGAAGGGTTTTTCATACTATGAAGCCATACCAAGGAACTATGGTCCGTAATTATAGTGAAATTACGACCTTCCAAATAATAACGAAACGCTTCTAACCCATGGATGATAGCTAAGAGTTCTTTCTCTGTGGTTGAATAGTTTTTCTGGGCCTTATTCAACTTCTTACTAGTGTAAGCTATTGGGTGTTCAGAGCCATCCTTCAACTGAAATAATACGCCACCAGAAGCAGTATTAGAGCAATCTGTCATCAGATAAAAATGCTCATCAAAATTAGATGACATCATGACCGGAGCGCTCGTTAAAGCATCTTTAACGCGCCTAAAAGCTCCATCGGCCTCAGGAGTCCAAGTAATGGTCTGTCCCTTTTTCCTGTTCTTCAAAAGATCAGTAAGAGGAGACAACAAGGTAGAGTATGACGGTACAAACCGACGATAATAGCCACACATTCCCAATATCCTACGGACTTGGGTGGTGGTCTTAGGTATGGGAAAATTTTTAATAGCTACTATTTTCTCAGGATCAGTCCTTAGCCCCTGGTTATCAACAACATAACCCAAGAACTTAAGACTAGGACGACAAAACTGACATTTATCCAAATTGATCTTCAGATTAGCTTCCTTAAGACGTAAAAATAACTTATCTAAAATTTCCATATGAAGGGAAAAATCGGGAGTGACAACCAAAATATCGTCCAAATAATAGAAAACATAGGGCTCTAACTGTGGACCAATGACTAAATCCATCAGACGACACATTGTCTGAGGAGCAGAAACAAGACCGAAAGGCATGGTGACAAACTGGAATAATCCTTTACCACTGACAGCAAAAGCAGTATACTTCTTGCTCTCTTCACTCAGTGGGATCTGTAAGAAGGCCTTAGACAAATCAATAGAAGAGATGTATTTGGCATTCTGAAGTTTGCTCAAAATCACATCTATTCTGGGGATAGGATAAGCATCCCTGTTCGTTGTGATACTGTTTAGTTTTCGACCGTCAAAGCAGATCCTGAAGGATCCATCCTTCTTCTTCGTTAACCAGAGTGGGGAACAATAGGACGACGTTGAATGTTCTATGATATTTAAAGCAAGCATCGAATCTACTTCTTTTTCTAAATCTGCCTGCCAGGCTTGAGGTATGGGATACTGATACAACCTAAAAGGAGTGGGATTTCCCACTTCGATAGTGTGAGATATTAACGACGTACGACCTAGTTTGTCTTTTGAAGAAAGAGTAGTGAATTTAGAGATCATACTCTCTAATTGCCTTTGTTCGGAGCTTGATAAACTAGCAAAATCATGAATAGCACTAAGGGTAGATAAATTAAATTCAGATATGGAAAAAGAAAAATCAGAACAACTTAAGGTGCTATTGAAAGCATTGAAAAAGTCCATACCTAGAATTATAGAATTCTGCACGGAAGGAATAACATAGAATGTAATTTCTCTACATAAATCGGCCACTGTGATTTCAATTTGGAGTTTGCCCGTAATGGACTGAACTGTACCATCTGCAGTAGATACTTGCAAAGATGAAATGGGCATAATGGGAATACTAGAATTTTTCAATAAATTTAATGAATGTGCCCCTATCAAGGAAATATTAGAGCCACTATCTAACAAAGCTAAACACGATTGTCCTAGAATTTGAATAGGGAGATATGGCCTATTATCATTTTGTTTCCTAACTAATAAAGAATTAATATCTAGATATAAAGTATTTGGTTGTCTAGAACCGTTATAGGGAACTAACCTAGACGTATCATCATCATTAACAAAACTAGAATCTAATATAGATAATGGAACTACATCACTATCACAATTATTATTGTTACGTTGAACACTACCAATCAAAGAAGAATTTGTAAATGAACATCTGTGATCATTTGAATCAAGCGAATCTAACGTATCATCTATAGAAATTAATTTCTGGTTTAATTTTGTTTTGTGGTGTGTGCTGTTTTCTTGAACGACACCCCTTTCCCTTTTCGTGAAGATGGGTTTGGGTTGCTGGATGTGCTTGGTCCAGCAGTTTCGTTTGACGATGGGGTTGGATTCCCTGATTGGGTGTTGGACGGAGAAACGTTCAGGGGACGGACCTCCGACGTCTCGTTTCCCGAACACTTAGAACAATTCCTTTTAAGGGTGTTCTCTCGGCCACAACCATGGCAGAAAATACGAGTTTGAGGAATCCCACAATTGTAAAACGGATGACCTGGCTGATCACAATTCCAACAGACAAGAGAACTAACAACCGAAACATTATGATCATGGCCCTTATTTGGCCAAGAACGTTGCCTAAAGGAAGTTGGCTGAGAAGAAGAGTTAGAATAGGATCGAGATGTGAATGGAGGTTGCGAAGACCAGGATAAAGTTTCCTCCAAACGTTTGCACTTTATAGTAAGGTCATCAATGTTCTGAATGTCCATAAGAGCTAATTGTTGATGACAAAAGGGTAATAGACATTTAAGGATGATTTTAATTTTAGCTAAATCTGACAAAGAGTGTCTAAACGACTACACATACCTAATATAGTATTAATAAACATAGTAACAGATTCCCCAGGTTTCTGCTTATGATTCTTAATTTGATCTAGTAGGTCGTCCTGGAACGAGTACGGAAGAAAATCTGACTTCAACTTTTTAATCAGATCAGACCAACAAGAAAAATTACCCCTATTATTCCTAAACCAGGTAAAAGCTGTCCCGGTGAACAGTTCAGCAGATGCAGCAAACAAATCCTCTTCAGAAACACCTCTAGATACTCGAAGACATTCAACCCTTTCCAAAAATGACATCACATCAGTGTGCTGTTTTTCACCTGAAAATGAAATACCCCATTTGCGTACGTGCACAGGTTTGGAGTAAGTGAAACTAGATACATTGACTGGAGCATTAGGAGTAGAGGTAGCTATGGGGTTAACTCTAGAATCAAGTTCACCCTCTAGTGTTAATATTCTAAGAGAAACAGATTTCTTGAAAGGTTCCTGTTCTTCGGTAGGACAGTGTAACAAGTATACATGGGCAGAAATATGGCCTAGACGAGATGTTAATCGCGCGTACTCTGTATCCTTTACAGTTCCCCTAAATTTTTCGATTTTTTTAGACAAGCTGTCCAATGTTTCAGAGATTCCTTTCTGTTGTTCCTCAAAAGGGATGGATACAGCTGATATTTGGAGAAAACTCCTATTGCCAGCTTCTTGTTTCAAAGCACCTCTCAGAAGATTGCGTTTTTTATCGACAGTTGTCGACTCCTCTGGCATTATGTCCCTAATCTTTAATTCATAATCCAGTTCATCCACCAGAAGATGTTCAGCTTTAAAAGCACACATGATGAGAGCAAAATTATTGACAAGTAGTCCAAAGAACAGAAGTATGAAAGATACCTAAGTTTGCACGCAAAATATATATACCGAGAAAATATTCGCAACACACCAACAAAATCAAAATGGCCAGCAAAAAAAAAATATATATATATATATATATATATATATATATATATATATATATATATATACATCCCGCTATCATTATGTCATCTTTTCATGTTGCAGTCATTTGGCATCACTAAGAAATACTATAATTTTCGAATTTTAATTCGTGTATGTTTGTTGAGCGCATTTTTTAATGCCCTGTATCGTTCTCAGTTTTCTAAAATGTTGATTTTAAAAATTTAAATTATATACAAAAATTTTTACACTTCACAGCCATTTTGACTTCCACCACATAAAAATGTGTATTTGCGGTGTATTTGCCGTCAATCGATGTTGCCACGAGTTAAAAATATCAATCGTTTGAGGCCAGGTAGAAAAGGTATATTATAAACCATATAAAAGGTGGGTTCTTTACCTGTTCGGCTAGTTCGGCTGGTAAGGGTCCAAATATTTTACGAGTTGAATTGTGTTTATTTTATTTCATCTGCTAAATTATAATTTTCTCATAACGACTTAAAATATTTGTTTGAAAAATTAATTTTGGGTCATTCCATTTCAAATCACTCAATTTTGGAGCAAAAAAAAATTTGGACCTCTGATTTGTCTGAAAATTGGTATATAGCTTCTGCGGGACGTAAAAATAAGATATTTAAGGTCAAAAAATCTTCTTCTTCTTTTTTTCTCAAAATGTTATTTTATTCGATTTTACAGTGATTTGGTGTTTATTTATACAAATTTCCATTTTCTCTCGTAAAGTATCAATGGAAAACATAATATTTTAATAGAAGGGACTCAAAAATGTCATTATATGGCATTATAACAAGTTACTTTGATTCAAAACAAGCTTTTGATCAAATTTTATAGTATAGAAAACGTTAAAATACCGTTTTTTTTACATTTTTCTCCATTTCCAAAATGCATCATAATTGATTTGGCTGAAAATTTGCCCACAGATAGACAAAATATAGGACTTTAAGTGGTCATAAGGATTTGAATTATATTACACTACCCAAAAAGTTACATGCAATATTATAGTCAAAAATATAGGCGTCTACTGTAAGTAAAATTAACTCGAAAATATCGACCTCACGACAAAAATTGTTAAAAAGAAATTGTAATAATTGTAAATACGATTTATTTGGAACAATTTCAGTTCCTTCCATTTTTGTCGAAAAGTTAAAAATGGCGGAGATATTGAGCAAAACAGGTTCTCTTTTAAAATCAAGATGGCCGCTAACGTAACGGAGGAATTCATTCGCGATTTTAAATTTAGGCTACTATTGACTCCCCTAAAGATCAGAAAAATAAATTTTTGTGCAGCTTGGCATTCAAGGTCAAATGCTATCCCGACTGGACTAATATATACTTTTGAGTATGATATTACTGCATGTAACTTTTTTGGTATTATAATATATTTCAAATCCTTCTAACCACTTAAAGTCCTATCTTTTAGCTATCTGCGGGCAAATTTTTAGCCAAATCGATGATGATGTATTTTGGGAATGGAGGAAAATGTAAAAAACGGTATATTAACGTTTTTTACACTATATAATTTGATCAAAAACTTGTTTTGATTCAAAATAACTTGTTATAATGCCATATAATGACATTTTTGAGTCATTTCTATTAAAATATTATGTTTTTCATTGATACTTTACGACAGAAAATGCAAATTTGTTTAAATAAACACCAAATCACTGTAAAATCGCATAAAATAACATTTTGAGAAAAAAGAAGAAGAAGACCTTAAATATCTTCTTTTTACGTCCCGCAGAAGCTATATACCAATTTTCAGACAAATCGGAGATCCAAATTTTTTCGCCTAAGTGATTTGACATGGAATGTACCTTTTACATTTTCGTTTAATTTACTTACGGTTTTTGTTCAGAATTTTGAAGAAATGCTTGGTTTGACATAAAATTTGGGACACGCATAGCTAATATGTTAAAGAAAAAAAGTGATATTGTGCCGATATGTGCTTTTGATCTGGAGGTGAGTTTCGTACGTTATCGGGGATGAAAACAAATACGTTCAAATAAGTCCGGAATTGGATAAACTGACTAATTCTAAACAACTTCTATTTTATAGAGTTTTTTCACTAAGTCAATAATTTTAGAGATATTTGCGAGTGAATATGTTCATTTTTCAACAAAAAAAAACACGTTTTTAGACGGTTTTTCGCAAATAACTCAAAAAGTAGGTACCTACTTTATTGAAAAAAAATTAGCAAATAGCAAATATAGCTTATAGAAAAGTGTAAAAATGGTATATGTGTCACGTCTGTAGACCCAGTAGAAGCAGAGTTATTGCTAAGCTTTGTTTTAAAACCAAGAGGAGTAGGTAAACTAAAAAGACAGATTCACACCCAAGAAAGTAACTAGAAATATCTTCAGATACATCTTCTTTTTTGGTTGATCATATCGGCCTTTGACGGTAATATTGACTAAAAATCTAAAACTAAAAGGAATAACGCAGAAAATACAAAAATCGCTGATAAAATAAATAAACTAACCTATGAAATGCCAATAGTGTTAAAATTTTATAAATGTCATTATTGTCAAAATTTGATATGAGTAAAATTGCCTGAGGTTGTACCAATTACAAACAAGGTTTACGGCGCGGGAAATTTGAATTACTCTTAGTTTAAAAACAGACTATAATTAAAAATAACCTCTTATATGTCAAATTCCAAATCGAATATTTTAACGTGAAATAAAAAAAATTAAACACTTTTCTAGGAAAACTTATTACAACTTTTTTGAAGTGTTTAAGAAAACGTTTATTTTTATTTTTTTAAAAAGATTCTAGCAGCAAGAGTAAGCAAGTTACGCTCAAAATACAGTTGTTTCTTTTTTTTTGGTTAAAAATATCGTAAAAATCTCCCTCTAATTAACAGCCCAAATGGAATTAATCGTTACCACTTCACAAGTAACTTTATGTATTGTTTGTGTTTGTAAGTTTCATCAGTTCAAAGTGCTTATTTGTGAAAAAATTTGGTTTTAAAGTAAATTTTAAATCTTTAATTTTGAAAAAAAAAAAGTTTTTTCAAAATAACTTAAAAATTATTAGTGATACCAAATATCTTAAAAAGTAAAAAATGTAGGTTTTGCTTTTTTAAATATTTGGGATTTTTTGATTTTCTGGAAGACAAAAATTGGTTAAGATATGGCTGTTTAAAATTTGCATATACATACTCGTGACTAGTGATTCGTTCGAGCCCTTTCAACAAACCCCCTTTCAAAAATAAGCATTTTTAACCAATGCAACTTACAGATCATATACAGGGTGTCCCCGAAAATAGTGCGTTCCTTAAAGGTATTGTTATGGTCTATTTTCACGCAAAAGCCGACTGCAATTTGCAGCCGTATGTCAGTCAATATTTATAAACTTGCTGTGATCAGCTACCGTACTACAAGAAAATATGAAAATAAATAACTCTGAATTGGTCACTACTAGTTAGACAACCAACAGTACCCTTGATAACACAGCATAATTATCAAACAGTATTTTGGGTGGCATAGTCACTATCACAAGGGTCTGTCATTGACACCGACGCGAAAGGTTTTACTTTTTGGTTGGAGGTCAGGAAGTCAAGTTCACGTGCCAGTGTGAGGAAAATTTGGGGTTTTTCCTTTGAACGTTTTGAAAGAATAACGTGAAAAATCAAATAGTTGTGGAGTTGATGTCTGGTGGGTTTTAATTTTGTTTGTCGGTCAGCCGATGTAGCGGACTTTTGCTGAGCGGAGGCAAGGGTTGGAAACGTATTTTCTATGCCGGTGTGCTAGGGAAATTTTATATTTTCCCGGATAATCACAGCCCTCTTTGAGGTAAGTTAAGATAGATCTCGTTATAATTTAACCCTTTTCATTTTCCTCAATTCAAAGTTGAATCTTACTTCTTTATTTCTTTACTGTCACTTGTTAATTGTTTTTGTGGTAGAATTCGAACGTAAAAAGAGCGTGTAGTTTACCTATACTGTCTTTCACTTTTTGTTGGTGTTAAGAACTTTAAAATTTACAGTAACAACCGGTGGTTGATGATTTTGAATAATAATAAAATTCTGACTTAATTAATTAGGCCGGGTAGACAAAAATCAAAATTTGAATATGAATGTTGTCGGCAAATTAAATTTTTGCTTAAAATATGAACTATTTGTAGGGTGCAAGTGTGAGGTCCTAGGTATACCTACCCAAATATATTAGTCTTCGCATGGCATAGGGTTCTGCCTAAGGTGAAGTCACAATGATTAGATACCAAGCTTAACAACTGAAGTTTGGCTATGTAAGTAAGGGAAAGCAGAAATCGAAAGGTAGGAGGATTTTTTTTTTTACTTTGGAGTATTGGAGTACGACTCACGATATCGCCTTCTTCTGAGCTAAGCCGGAATACCACTGTTAAGGTCACCGTTCTTAGAATCCTATGATCAAAACTCAATTTTCAATTTTTTTTTTATTTTTTTTATTTAACCAGCGCAGCGGTAGCAAAGACCGTAACAGTATAGATAGAAAGCACAATGTAGAGCAAAAAATTCTTATAACATTTTCAGCCGTTTAAAACTTTTATAGAACAAAATTTGCTTAGAATTAGAATTAGTTAGTTTATCCACTCCCGGACTTATTTTGAACGTATGTTTTTTCACCCCCAAGAAGGGGTGAAATTCACATCCAGGACAAGAGAACATATCGGCATAATCTCACTTTTTTCTTTGGCATTTTAGCTACGTGTGTGCCAAATTTCATGTC
Source organism: Diabrotica virgifera virgifera (assembly GCF_917563875.1). Classification (NCBI taxonomy): domain Eukaryota; kingdom Metazoa; phylum Arthropoda; class Insecta; order Coleoptera; family Chrysomelidae; genus Diabrotica; species Diabrotica virgifera. The sequence continues at coordinate 101,954,519 of NC_065448.1, read as the reverse complement.
AATCCAAGCGGTTCTTTAAAATCTGGAGGTTTTGCGATATTTTACCGTGAGTGAATGGAATAATTGCCGTTGTCACTTTTAGATAAGAAGTCATTATCACAATGACATAGTCAGGTTAACTGAATTATATAATTATTGTTTTTATCATTAAATGTGAAAACCTAGAATTATCCATGTCTGTGCGTCAATAAACACAACTCCTCTGTTAGTAGGACAGAAAGAATGACAAATAAGGTGTCAAATGAAAGCCTATAACCAAAATATGATATTACATGTGAGAAGTTTGACCTCGGACTGCCTGTTCCAGAGTTGCAACCGAAAGTACTGTTTTAAATTCGTCGAAATAGTACAAACTATTATTCAACGCGACTAAGAAAGACCAGAACAAATACATACTTCCGGTTTCATGCCTGTCTGTTCGTCCATGTCTGTCGGTGAACAAAATTCATCCGTCATATCAACTGACAAAAAGTTACACGAAGAGTTCAAATATCGACTGCCGGTTTAACTTCCGGTCACTTTGGGTGAAAAATTAGAACTTACGATGTCCAATTGCTTGTTACAATTTTTTTATAAGTGTTCTACTCTATCTATTCTGACTTTTTCTATAACTTACTTAGATCACATATAATTTAATACAGTTTTGATGTCAGGGTCTTCAAAATTTATGTGGTGAGTTCCAGTATGTGATGAATGAAAAACGACTCCATAAGCAGAAGAAAAAAGTGTTCTTTAAAGTGTTCTCAAAACCTAAGACAATACATCGACTCACAAGAGCGTTGTGACAGTAGCAGAAATTCGTGTTGGGGTTCGAATTACTTTCTCATACGGCTTACTCTCCTGACTTGGCCCCCTCCGATTATTAAGTGTTCCCAAATCTGAAGAAATGACTCGTAAATAAAAAAATCAGCTGAGATAATTGAAGAAAAAAATAACTATTTTTCAGAGCTTCCAGAATCGTATTATGCGCACGGCATCGACATAAAAAATTTGTAAAACCGTTAAAATCGCTGTATTGAACATATTGAATAAAATTAAGGAATTTTCATGAAAACATGTTTTTCATGAAAATATGTCTACTTTTATAGGACGCACTTCAGCAGTTCATAAAAAAAGCTTACAGACTTTCTAATGCTGTTTGCTAAATAGCAAAAATAACAAAAATTTTATTACTCATGAAGAAGATCAAGCAGCTAAATTTAAAGTAAAATCATTAGATGGCATATAAATAGATATGGAACAGAAGTTGATATCCACTTCTGAACCCACCTCAGAAGAAGTGGACGAAATAGAGTAATTGGGAGTAATTCAAAGGTCACCTGAGCACTCAGAACCTAGTACCAGTACATGCAGCTGCGATAATATTAAAGAGAAATTCGACAAAAGAATTGAGAGGGAACTCTGGACCAAATATCAAAAACCAGTGTAACCTAACACTTCCAGCTTCATATTAATAATAGAAAATCACCGAAAGACAAATATGTAATGTAAAGAATTAATATCTCAATATTCCGGTCTACTAAACAATAACGACTGGCAAAACATTTAAAGTCTTTATTCAAGTCGTATATTCAAAAAATAAGATAAGTAGAGTAATAAATGGATAATTAAAAATTGCGAGAAACACTGCAAGGCCCGAAGACAAAAAAAAAAACAAAAATTAATGTGCTAAATAAAAGTATTGATTCGTTACTGCAGAACTAGAACTGTTATATGGAGCTATACTAGTCTGGATCGGTGTAAATTAAATGAGAAAGAAAATAATATAATAAACACATTTTAAGAGCAGATAGAGAAAATATATGGATTATCAGAAGGTTCAAACGGCAGAATTATCAACGATAAACAAGAAAAAGTCAACGAGATAATGATTCTTTACCAACTGTTTTATTATAATTAGGGATACGGAATAGATGCGAATTTCGGCGAAATTTTTAACAAAAATGAGATAAATGTGAAATATGGAGTTTTTGTTTATTTCCGCGAAGTACCTGCAGGTGCTCAACTCGTCCGTAAATAAGTAGGTACTTAGTCACGTAGTAAATAAGGAATGGAAAGATTTTACGGAAGTCGGAAATTTTTCTATTGTACATAATTTTTAAAAGGTGTTTATTTTTCTAACACGTGTTGAAACAGAAGGAAATTTCATTGTTCATCATTAAATAGATAAAGATAAGATAAGGACTTGATATTTGTCAATGTTGATTCTTTGAGAAATATAAATAATCCGACTGTTGTTATCTGCATTTCGGTCTTTTGTATTGGTAAAAATCTAAGTAGGAATAAAAGTCGGCTAATTCTTATTTTCTAAACATATAAATTAGTCAAACAGGACAATCAGTGCTCATTCCGTCAATTTTTACTAAGAACATGGTCTATCAAAAAAGTTTTCATAGTAACATAAAGTTACTTAAAGTATCCCCTAAAATGGGACGCCCTAAAACAATTTTGAGTGATCGAGTCAAAGAATTTTCAACAGATGACCTATATCTGTGTGACACAAGACATAATTGCTACACAGTGCAGTTTTTCGTCATTTGCTAAAGCAGCATTACAAAGCATTTGGAGTCCAACGAACAGCGTAGACGCAGAACGATTCTTCAGCACATATAATATTGTAGTGACAGTGACAGATCGAAGAACAGCTCTTAAAGAGTCGAATGTCGAAATTACAACGATGTTAGCTTTTAATTAATGTTTTCTGTTGTTTTACTCGTAGTTAAAAATAAATGCGAAATTTTGTAATTATAAAAAAAGTAAATGCGAAATTCATGTTTTTTATTTGCGAAAATTCCGTACCCCTAATTATAATTAGTTATAAAATAGCTTAAATGGGGAAAAGCTGTAAGCTTAGACCAAACACCAGTAGGGGGCATCCAATTAATTGAGTGAAAAAAATTAAATGTATAACAATATTCACTTCATTTACTGAAAAGGCATTGTCCCGCAAGAATGGTTGAAATCACAATTAATAGCCCTACAAAAAGACAAGCGCTTAAAAGTGATAAGACCATTGAACAATAAGCCTGTAAGCTACCTTTTAAACACATGCTCAAAAATAATCCATAACGCAAGGATTGTTAGGAAATTCTTTTATAGACTTCAGGCAACAAATTCTCCTGATCATGTTTAAAAAACGTACGGAATGTACTAAATAAAAAAATATATTTATCATTTAAAAATATGTACCCTTATACTATAACATAATTCTAACGTTGAATATATAATGCTTTCCTGTGGAGTATACAAAGGATGATCCTGTTTTTCCCGCACGCTGCCTTGTTTAGTCTTCTTTGTCGTTTAATTCGTTAAATTCTATCCTCTTATGTCACGGCTTCAGGAAGAAGTGGATATATGCAGTGAACGGGAGGCCTATGTCGAACAGTGAACGAAGGGGGCCTTTTCGCGTTTATCATGTAGAGAAGTCACCTGTCAAAAACTGGACGTATGTAATCGTATTCACTTTGTTAAATACTGTCACATAATATGTCATACACCTCTGTGCGTTAATCCATTTTATTTCTACAATTTTAAGGTGCTATTACATGCCGCCATTTTGATTTGTCTACAGTCGCATTCTGCCCGTTAAATCCCATCGTTTGAGGCGCTGTACGTCACGACTGGATCAATTGTAGCGAAGCTACATGACTAAGGCCCTTTTAACATGTTGCTGTATTTGATTTTTCTGTGCCATTTTATATTATTTGTCAAATACTATTATTTGAGGTGCTGTACATCACGATTGGACCAATAGGACCGTAGATACAAGACTAAGGCCCTTTTGACATGCTGCTGTACTTGATTTTTCTATGTCATTGTATTCTATTTGACAAATCCAGTTATTTGAGGTGCTGTACTCCACGATTGGACCAATAGGAGCGAAGATACGTAAATAAGGCCCTTTTTTCATGTTGCTGTATTTGATTATTCTGTGTCATTGTATTCTGTTCGTTAAACCCTATCATTTGAGGTGCTGTATGTCACGATTGGACCAATAGGACCGAAGATACATAACAAAGGCCCTTTTGACTTGTTGCTTGCTGTATTTGATTTGTTTGTGTCAAATTTGATTCTATTGGTCAAGTCCTATTACTTAAGATGCCGTACGTCACGATTGGACTAATAGGACCGAAGATACGCTACTAAGGCCCTTTTTACATGCTGTTGTATTTGATTTTTCTATGTCATTGTATTCTGTTTGTCAAATCCTATCATTTGAGGTGCTATATATCACGTTTGGTCTAACAGGACCGAAGATACATAACTAAGGCCCTTTTGACATGCTGTTGTGTTTGATTTTTCTGTGTCATTGTCTTCTATGATGCCTAAGGCATGTCTATGATATGCCTTATTTTTAAATAAAACAAGTAATTGGACTTCGTAAGTCCTAGGTTTTCACCCAAAGTAATCGAAAGTAGAACTGGAAGACAATATTTGAATTTTACGTGTAACTTTGCGTGGATTGATATACGAATTTACTAATTTTGAGTCATTTTTACTAAACTTTCACATTTGTCACCTCATTTGTAATTCTACCCGGTATAATGGCGGAGGAGTTATATTGGCGGTCGTACGGACCGACAGAAAGATTGCCTAGGTCAAATATCTCACCTTTAGTACCATCCTTGGATTATAAGCTTTCATTTGACACCTCATTTATCATTCTAGCTGGTATAATGATGGAAGAGTTATATTCGCGGTCGGACGGACCGACGGACAGACCGCCTAGGTCAAATATCTCACCTTTAGTACCATCCTTGGATTATCAGCTTTCATTTGACACCTCATTTGTCATTCTACCTGGTATAGTGACGGAGAAGTTATATTCGCGGTCGTACGGACCGACGGAAAGACAGCCTAGGTCAAATATCTCACCTTTAGTACCATCCTTGGATCATAAGCTTTCATTTGACACCTCATTTATCATTCAAGCTGTTATAATGATGGAGGAGTTATATTCGCGATCGTACGGACCGACGGAAAGACAGCCTAGGTCAAATATCTCACCTTTAGTACCATCCTTGGATTATAAGCTTTCATTTGACCTCATTTGTCATTCTACCTGGTATAATGATGGAGGAGTTATATTCGCGGTCGGACAGACCAACGGACAGACCGCCAAGGTCAAAGATCTCACATTTAGTACCATCCTTGGATTTTTAGTATTCATTGGACACCTCATTTGTCATTCTACCTGGTATAATGACAGAGAAGTTATATTCGCGGTCGCACGGACCGACGGAAAGACAGCCTAGGTCAAATATCTCACCTTTAGTACCATCCTTGGATCATAAGCTTTCATTTGACACCTCATTTATCATTCAAGCTGGTATAATGATGGAGGAGTTATATTCGCGGTCGTACGGACCGACGGAAAGACAGCCTAGGTCAAATATCTCACCTTTAGTACCAGCCTTGGATTATAAGCTTTCATTTGACACCTCATTTGTAATTCTACCTGGTATAAAGACGTAGAAGTTATATTCGCGGTCGACGGAAAGACAGCCTAGGTCAAATATCTCACCTTTAGTACCATCCTTGGATCATAAGCTTTCATTTGACGCCTCATTTATCATTCTAGCTGGTATAATGATGGAGGAGTTATATTCGCGGTCGGACGGACCGACGGACAGACCGCCTAGGTCAAATATCTCACCTTTACTACCATCCTTGGATTATCAGCTTTCATTTGACACCTCCTTTGTCATTCTACCTGGTATAATGACAGAGAAGTTTTCATTTGACACCTCATTTATCATTCAAGCTGGTATAATGATGGAGGAGTTATATTCGCGGTCGTACGGACCGACGGAAAGACAGCCTAGGTCAAATATCTCATTTTTAGTACCATCCTTTGATTATAATCTTTCATTTGACACCTCATTTGTCATTCTACCTGGTATAATGACGGAGAAGTTATATTCGCGGTCGTACGGACCGACGGAAAGACAGCCTAGGTCAAAGATCTCACCTTTAGTACCATCCTTGAATCATAAGCTTTCATTTGACACCTCATTTGTCATTCAACCTGGTATAATGACGGAGAAGTTATATTCGCGGTCGTACGGACCGACGCGACGGAAAGACAGCCTAGGTCAAATATCTCACCTTTAGTACCATCCTTGGATCATAAGCTTTCATTTGACGCCTCATTTATTATTCTAGCTGGTATAATGATGGAGGAGTTATATTCGCGGTCGGACGGACCGACGGAAAGACAGCCTAGGTCAAATATCTCACCTTCAGTACCATTCTTGGATTATCAGCTTTCATTTGACACCTCATTTGTCATTCTACCTGGTATAATGAAGGAGAAGTTATATTCGCGGTCGTACGGACCGACGGAAAAACAACCTAGGTCAAAGATCTCACCTTTAGTACCATCCTTGAATCATAAGCTTTCATTTGACACCTCATTTGTCATTCTACCTGGTTTAATGACGGAGAAGTTATACTCGCGGTCGTACGGACCGACGGAAAGATAGCCTAGGTCAAATATCTCACCTTTAGTACCATCCTTGGATCATAAGCTTTCATTTGACGCCTCATTTATTATTCTAGCTGGTATAATTATGGAGGAGTTATATTCGCGGTCGGACGGACCGACGGAAAGACAACCTAGGTCAAATATCTCACCTTCAGTACCATCCTTGGATTATAAGCTTTCATTTGACACCTCATTTGTCATTCTACCTGGTATAATGACGGAGGAGTTATATTCGCGGTCGTACGGACCGACGGAAAGACAGCCTAGGTCAAATATCTCACCTTTAGTACCATCCTTGGATTATAAGCTTTCATTTGACACCTCATTTGTCATTCTACCTGGTATAATGATGGAGGAGGTATATTCGCGGTCGGACAGACCGACGGACAGACCGCCAAGGTCAAATAGCTCACCTTTAGTACCATCCTTGTAATATAAGCTTTCCGTTGACACCTCATTTGTCATTCTAGCTGGTATATTGACGGAGGAGTTGTGATTACAGACGGACGGACGGACAGACGGACGTGGATAATACAAAGTTTTCACAGAAAAACAACCTAGGTCAAAGATCTCACCTTTAGTACCATCCTTGAATCATAAGCTTTCATTTGACACCTCATTTGTCATTCTACCTGGTATAATGACGGAGAAGTTATACTCGCGGTCGTACGGACCGACGGAAAGACAGCCTAGGTCAAATATCTCACCTTTAGTACCATCCTTGGATCATAAGCTTTCATTTGACGCCTCATTTATTATTCTAGCTGGTATAATTAGGGAGGAGTTATATTCGCGGTCGGACGGACCGACGGAAAGACAGCCTAGGTCAAATATCTCACCTTCAGTACCATCCTTGGATTATAAGCTTTCATTTGACACCTCATTTGTCATTCTACCTGGTATAATGACGGAGGAGTTATATTCGCGGTCGTACGGACCGACGGAAAGACAGCCTAGGTCAAATATCTCACCTTTAGTACCATCCTTGGATTATAAGCTTTCATTTGACACCTCATTTGTCATTCTACCTGGTATAATGATGGAGGAGGTATATTCGCGGTCGGACAGACCGACGGACAGACCGCCAAGGTCAAATAGCTCACCTTTAGTACCATCCTTGTAATATAAGCTTTCCGTTGACACCTCATTTGTCATTCTAGCTGGTATATTGACGGAGGAGTTGTGATTACAGACGGACGGACGGACAGACGGACGTGGATAATACAAAGTTTTCACATTTTTTCAAAATTGGGTGAAAACAACATGATGCCAGAATGATTTGTTGATGAAAATAATATATACATTCTCAAATTGCCTATTTTTCGGTGTGGATAATATTGTATTCAACAGTGATGCCAAATTTCTGATGCCAAAATGATTGATAATGAAAGTGGGATATACGTTTTCATGTATATAGCGGCAGCGACAAAACGGTAAAACACTGAACTAAATGTATATAATATTTTCACTGTACCATCATTTTGGACTCAAACATTTTATGGAATAAACTTATATAACTTAGTAAGGGATAAACAAAGAAAGCTGATATATTAAAGTAACATCAAGAAATCAAATCTCTAACTACCGAGTTGATTAGACTTCTGGTAACAAGTGCAGGAAAAAAGTTATTAAGGTAGTGTAAAGTGGCATCGATATACAGATGCCACTTTGCAAGACGATGCCAAATCGATGGTAAATGCATAATGTATCGATGCCAAATTGATAGTAGGATGTATATATATATATATATATATATATATATATATATATATATATATATATATATATATATATATATACATCCTTCGTACAAAGTCAGTCCATTAGACAAAACAGTTATCCCGAGCCATCGATTTCTGATAGAGTTAGAGGAGTATATCTTTCAAATTTAAACTTAGGTGATATGTGACGTAATGAATTATGAAATATATACTTGACATAGTTTGCAAATAAAAGATTTGTAGAAAAAAAATATATCACCTAAAACTTTCTAACAATCCTGAGCCGATAAGCCGATAGCAGATTCATACAAACCCAGTCCATCTTTATACTCCAAGAGGTATCCATACGGTAATTCCCGAGCCAGGCAGTGTTGCCGTAATATTAAAACGCGTAAAAAGTGCAGACTTTTAAATCATTTTACATTTGGCCGTTTTCGTCTACAAAATCAACTTCACAGTCTCGTCTACAAATTTCACGCCTAGAAATTTTAAATACAACGTACTTAGTTGAAATGGGAAGTAAAAGTTACGAGATTTAAATTAGAACTTGTTCGAGTTACGAGATTTAAATCATAAATTTACTTTTATATACGGGTCATTCCATTTCAAATCACTCAATTTTGGAGCAAAAAAAATTTTGGACCTCCGATTTGTCTGGAAATTGGTATATAGCTTCTGCGGGACGTAAAAATAAGATATTTAAGGTCAAAAAATCTTCTTCTTTTTTTCTCAGAATGTTATTTTATGCGATTTTACAGTGATTTGATGTTAATTTATACAAATTTGCATTTTTTATCGTAAAGCATCAATGGAAAACATAATATTTTTGATATATTGATTTTCCATATTAATGGAAAACATTATATGGCATTATAACAAGTTACTTTGATTCAAAACAAGCTTTTGATCAAATTTTATACCGTAGAAAACGTTAAAATACCGTTTTTTACATTTTTATCCATTCCCAAAATACATCATAATCGATTTGGCTGAAAATTTGCCAACAGATAGACAAAGCATGAAACTTTAGGTGATGAGAAGGATTTGAATTATATTACAATACCAAAAAAGGCACATGCAATATTATAGTCAAAAATATAGGCTTCTACTGTAAGTACAATTAACTCAAAAATATCGACCTCACGACAAAAATTGTTAAAAAGAATTTGTAATAATTGTAAATACGATTTATTTGGAACAATTTCAGGTCCTCCCATTTTTGTCGAAAAGTTAAAAATGGCGGAGATATTGAGCAAAACAGGTTCTCCTTTAAAATCAAGATGGCGGCTAACGTAACAGAAGAATTCATTCGTGATTTAAATTTAGGCTACTATTGACTCTCCTAAAGATCAGAAAAATAAAATTTTGGGCAGCTCGGCATTCAAGGTCAAATGCTATCCCGACTGGACTAATATATACTTTTGAATCTGATATTACTGCATGTAACTTTTTTGGTATTGTAATATAATTCAAATCCTTCTAACCACTTAAAGTCCTATCTTTTGGCTATCCGTGGGCAAATTTTCAGCCAAATCGATGATGATGTATTTTGGGAATGGAGGAAAATATAAAAACCGGTATTTTAACGTTTTTTACACTATAAAATTTGATCAAAAACTTGTTTTGATTCAAAATAACTTGTTATAATGCCATATAATGACATTTTTGAGTCCTTTCTATTAAAATATTATGTTTTTCATTGATACTTTACGACAGAAAATGCAAATTTGTTTAAATAAACACCAAATCACTGTAAAATCGCATAAAATAACATTTTGAGAAAAAAGAAGAAGAAGATTTTTTGACCTTAAATATCTTATGTTTACGTCCCGCAGAAGCTATATACCAATTTTCAGACAAATCGGAGATCCAAAATTTTTTGCCTGAGTGATTTGACATGGAATGTACCATACTGATTTTGTGAAGCATAATATTCGTTTAAATACATGGTTTTCTTACTTTTTGCAGGAAAAGTACGACTTTGCTCCCTACAATCAGGTCAGAAAAAGTATACTTTCGGTAAAGGTTGAGGGACAATTTTTTTTCATATATTATGTAAAGTTTGCTACCTACTAAATAAACTTAAAAAACACCCTGCTAGTTTTCACAATCATAAACTTGTCAGGATGATAAGTTCCACATTTAAAACTTCCCCTGTTCCAGTGTTCCCATACATCAAAGTTTGTCCGACTAAACACCGTTAAGCTATTAACAAATGTTCAGCATGTTATTAATCAACTTTTTTTTGGCACGCGGGATCCAGGCCTAAAAATTTATTTAAATATAAACAAATACAAGAAAGTCTAACATTGTGGATATTTAAACATCTCGGAAATTATGAAACGTAAGAATAACTGTTTCAATAAATTTTTGTGAATTGTAAATAAGATATGTACCTCCTACCTACAGTTATTTGCTTATTCACATTTTCACAATGGGATTTGTCGGACTGCATTCACTTAAAATTTTACAATAGGTATTATTACCCATGTTTACGATCCCGACTTAGCCATAAAAATATCGGTACCTATCCTATGAATCACTTCCTTTAGTTTAGTCCTTTAATAATTTCATAGTTGGAATTATTATACATATTGTGATATTTTGTACCTAAATAGTTTGTTTTTACAATTGGAATAATAAACAAAAGATCAGCATTTCTTATGTTAAATAATGTTAGTATAAGAATACATAAAATACAACCATGAATATCTGAATAAGTCATTCAATAACTTCTAAAAAATTTAGTATAATGTGACTAAATATAGTTTTGTCCAATAAATATCTCCCATTATCGTCAAAAGGTACTTTTAAATGTTTTAACTTTATTCTGCGATTTTGCTTCTTCTTCTTTAAGTGCCGTCTACCAATCGGTGCGGTGGTTTTGATATCATCATCATTCTCTTTACTCTATCTACCGCTGCGCTGAAGAGTTCTACAGAACTGCATTTAAACCAGTTCCTTAAAAATTCTTCAACCATGACACTTTCGTTCTTCCAATACTCATTCTGCCTCTTATCTTTTCCTGTAATATCAGTCTTAGCATTTCATATCGCTGTCTCTTCATTACGTGTCCCAGATATTATAAATTTCTTATTTTTATTGTGTACATTATTTCGCATTATTTGCCAAATTCTCGCAATACTTACGTGTTCGTTTTCTTCTGTGTCCATGCTATTCTAGGCATCCTTCTGTAACACCACATTTCAAATGACTGTAGCTTATTTATATGTTCTTGCTTTAATGTTCAACTTTTAGGTCCATATTGCTGCATCGAGAACACGTAGCATCTCAAAGCTCCTACTCTCAGTTCCAATCCAAGGTCTTTGTTGCAGAAAACTGTTTTCATTTTTACAAACGCACTTCTTGCTATTTCTATCCTGGTCCTTATTTCTGTTGTTTGTTGTTTTGTCATTATTCTATAAAATCCAGGTTCCTAGGTATTTGTATGTATCGACCATTTCTATCGGTGCATATCCCAAATGAATGTTTGGTTGTATGTTTTCTTAGTTAGTATCATGTATTTTGTCTTTTTTGTATTCAATTTTAGTCCATTTTCTTCACAGAAACTGTTTGTTTTGTTTAGTAGTAGTTGGAGTTGTTCAGCAGAGCTTGCTATGATAATTACAGTATCATCTGCATATCTTATGTTGTTAATAGATCTCCCGTTTGGTATTATTCCTTCACTATGAGAAAGTAATGCTTTTTCAAAAATGGCTTCACTATATACATTAAAGAGTAATGGAGACATAACACATCCCTGCTTAACTTCTCTCCTGATTTCAATTTCTGGACCGGGTTTGTATCTATTACAATTTATGCTCTTTGATTCCTGTAAAGGTTTGTTACTATTCGGAAGTCTCTTTGGTCTATGTTTTTTGTCTTTATAATTTGTACTAATTGTTCATGTCTTACTTTTTCAAATGCTTTCTCAAAATCAACGTAACAAACATGCACATCCACTTTCATATCTATACATCTTTGAGCTAACACATTAAAAGCAAATAACACCTCTCTGATTCTTAGTCATTATTAGATTATTTATTTTAGATTATTATTTTTAAAAAGACAGCCCTTTATCGAATGTTAATTTGGTTTTACCGACATTTTTGAAAGTAAAAGTAATATCTTGAGTTAAATATGGGTGAGCACAAAAAATACACCATTGATAAAACTTGCTACTAAAGGTCTCTATATAATTTCTCGTTGGTAGGAACATAAAACTTGAAGCCTTCGAGATGTGGCTATACAGGCGAATCCTAAGGATATCATGGACTGACAAAATAACCAACGAGACCGTATTACGAAGAGTGGGTAAAGAAAGAGTTGATGTATACCATTAAAAGGAGAAAGTTAGAATATCTCGAACACATAATGAGAAAGGGCACCAAATACAGATTACTGAAGGTAATCCTTCAAGGTAAAGTATTCGGAAAGCGAGGAATTTGGAGAAGAAGAATATCATGGTTAAAGAACCTGAGGAAATGGTTCTCCACAACAACAACTAATCTATTTAAAGCATCAGTTAATAAAATAATTATAGCCAGAATGATCGCCAATATTCGAAACGAATAGGCACTAAAAGAAGAAGAAGGAACATAATCCATATAATTATATACGTATAATTACATAATCGACATAATTATCCGCCAATGAGGAGGCTGAAAAGAAGAATGTGGAGAAAATCGACAAATCTGAATTACTGGTTTTTACTCGTATTTTAATTTTGATGTACATTGTAATTTTGTTGTAAGGTTTGTAAATTGTTTATATTAATATTTTAGAAGATGGTGTGTTAATTAACCCATTAACCGCCAAGCAAAGAAATACTGCAATGATATGTAATATATTTGATTACCTAGAGTAAAGTAAACTTAAACATTCGTAAAAAAATTGTTTTACACGTTGATAATGACAGGTGTCACAACAACAAAATGGTTCGTTTTCGAACCTTTGGCGGAAATGAGATATAAAAATTGAAATACACAATTTTATTTTTTGTGAAAAGTCTCAAAACATTTAGAGTGTAAATGGACCTGGAAGTTTTGATAAACAAAAATAGTATGGTTAGAACATTGCCTACACCTTCTTTAGCTTCTTTTTCAAAAACGAAGTCAAACGGCCCTCTTATCTTTTTTAGAATTTATTTTAGATATTTCCAGTTTACACTTTCCAATCCTGTATCTTCCACTGTGCCAGTTGCATAAATTTGACAAATCGAAATCTTGTCTACAACACTACACAACCTCCCTTATGTAGCCACCTCCCCCCTAACCCCACCCTTGATTATAACAAAACTGAATACCCGTCTGTCTAAAGGTACGTATCCATTACGTTCGTAATATTGGACCACTGAGGCACTGCCGCACGGTCGTTAGCGCACTGTTGCACGTCCAGGAGCGCCAACCATCCACTATGTTCACGAACCTCTTGCACCCGCGCTCCCTGCAACTGCTCCAATCGATACGGTATGCGCTCCCCTACATATAAACCGACACCAATTGGAACGCCGAGTCGGAGCGCGCACTGTTGCACGGTCCGGGAGTGCCTACCATTCACTATGTTTACAAACCTGTTACGCTCCGCGCTCCCTCCAACTGCTCCCATCGATACGACATGCGCTCCTCTACATATAAACCGCCACCTATTGGACCGCCGAGGCAAAGCGCGCACTTTTGCACGGTCCGTGAGCGCCAATCCACTATGTTCACAAACCTCTTGCGGTCCGCGCTCCCTGCAACTGCTCCCATTTACATGCATGCGCTACTCTACATATAAACTGCCACCTTTTGGATCGTTAAGGCGGAGCGCTCACTGTTGTATGGTCCGAGAGCGCCAACCATCCACTATGTTTACGAACTTCTTGCGCTCCGCGCTCCCAGCAACTGTTCCAATCGATACGGTATGCGCTCCCTTACATATAAACCGCCACAGATTGGAGCGCCGAGGAAGAGTGCGCACAATTGCACAGTCCGGGAGCATCAAACGTGTCCACTATGTGGAGCAGTTGCAGGAGCTCGGAGCGCAAGCATAGTGGATACGTGTTTTTACACATAATAAAGAAATATCACAACAAATTACTGCTTGTGCATCACCTTGAACTTATTCCTGATCAGACAGGATTATATGTCGACTTCCGCCAATGGTTCGTTATCGAACCATTATTTTCAAACACGAGATTTGATGACTCTGAAAATTTTTTTTTGTATTTTTATAAAAATTGGTGTACAAATAGGTTAAAAAAATAATGTTTTAATTTATTTGACCACAAAAGTGTTATGCCAATAAAATTACTACAGTAAAAATAAAGTTGTGTCGAAGGATTGAAAATGTCGGACATTTAGAAAATATTTTTGTGATGAAAGCATGAGTTTGGAAATTAAACAAAATTAAATTTAGTTACACTTATATCTTCTGATTGCTTAAAAAATACAAAGATTTAAAAAAAGTTAACTAATTATCAAAAAAAAATTCTACAAAAAAATGGTGCGTTCTCGCACCTTTGGCGCTAAATGGGTTAAGCATAACATAAGATTCTTAAGTTTAATCCATTTGCAACAACTCTCAATAAATATATTAGCTATTTTCGAGGTGAACATTTTTTACCCACCCTTGGGCATACATGGAACCTAAAAAATGTTGGGCGTTGAAGGGTTAGAGCAAATGCCGTATTGGAGAGTATTGTGTACAAAATGAGCACAGAAACACTCCTCGCATAATATTACACTATCTTCACATTACATATTATAACACAAGGGCTTCACACTATACTGGTTTTGGGCGATAGTAGAAAATACAACGATAGGTATCAAGGAAGACTTTATTAGACTGTAAAATACCGCAAAACAAATAGGCCTCCGAATAAATAAGAATAATACAAAATTTATGGCTATAATACGAACGGAACAGTGAGACAGAATATTAGAGTAAAACGTTATAATGGACCAGTACAACTTTAAAAGGGTTCATTAGTTTAAACATTTGGGAGCTACAATCAGCTCTGTCAACATCATTACTCATAAACAGATATCAAAGACAAGATACAAAGTGCAAATCGTTGCTGGTTTGCGTTACAAAAAATAATAAAATCCAAAAATGTATCCAGCTGTACAAAATAAGAATCTACCGTTCGGGCCTATAATGATGTATGCCTGTGAAACATGGACAATGACAAAACAATACGAGAACTGCTTAAAAATCACAGAAAGAAGAATTCTTACAGGAATATATGGAGCAGTTAAAGATGACACCAGAGAACTGTACAAAGTGGAAAACTACCAGCACTTATATGACTAACCAGATATAGTTAAAATAATAAAGTCACAAAGATCGGTCGGACATGACAAGAGACGAGAGCATTGTATCGCCACATTCTCAACATTTTACAAAAATTAATTACTTTTCCAAACTATAATCTACATTAAAATTAAGACAGCCAATTTGTCTGTAAAAAAGTGACAAAAAACAAAAGAAAATATACCTTATACGACATTATAAAACAAAATAAAAATATCTCAAAATATCTCTACATTAGTTTCTTAATTTTGTTCTCTTTAAAATTTGGAACTCAATTAAAGAATATTGTTCTTTCTACTATAATTTACAATATACATTTTATGAAAATCTGTTATGTATTCCAAATAACCAGAATCCATTTAAACTTAAGAGCGACAAATTTATCATTGTATTGTCACTCCCTCGGGTCGACCGTTTCAATAATATCCTTTTTTTACCTGAGGTGACACGAAACGATATACTGTATTGATAGTTACAACCAACGCTGTTGCCACTTCTGTTGGTTCGGAATTGCTAATTTTAAGACATATATACAAATAGATGCAACAGCGCTTGTATATAATTTTAGGCGGAATTAGTTGGAACTAACAAAACAATCCTTCGTACAATGCGGAGCCACTTGACTTCAGTTTTGCCTTGCACTTTTTGACTATATGTGGCTCAAATATAGGCATGTTGGTATCATTTGCAGTAGATAATGCCATACTCTTTCATTTTCTTCCGCAATAGTCAATAAAATATGCAAATTGATGTAGAAAACTGCGAGAAACAATCCGGAGCCACGTATATGGTCTCACATTGTTTCACTGGTCTGACATTGTTCATTCATTTACCTATTACTGGACTGACTTTGTATGGAAGCGGAATATATATATATATATATATATATATATATATATATATATATATATATATATATATATATATATATATATATCAAACAAATGAAATAGAGAATGTGGAAAAATCCCCTTACGAATAACTCACACATCCACTATTTCTGGCTGGGAAAAATTTTTCGAATAGAATCAAGATCCAAACACCAGTTCTTAGAAATGTGTTTCGCCCTCTTCAACCTCCGTGGGCTCATCGGTAAAGATGAGAGGTTGAATATCTTTAGACACATTCCATCAAAAAACAACATCCGAGACATAGACATAACAGGAGCGTAAATCTACGCCCAACCTGAAAATGACAGTCTCAAGTTTTAATTCCCTAATTACTTTAGAGTAAGTAAGATAATGTTTATGAAAAAACAAAAGATGTAGATCTTTGAAACACACTCAGTGATCAAAAGATCCACAGGTACTGGTTTAACGACCACTCGTACGAAATCAAACAAATGAAATAGAGAATGTGGAAAAATCCCCTTACGTATTTTTTTATTATTATTTTTAAATCCGCTTAGGTATTATTCGTAAGGGGATTTTTCCACATTCTCTATTTCATTTGTTTGATTTCGTACGAGTGGTCGTTAAACCAGTACCTGTGGATCTTTTAATCACTGAGTGTGTTTCAAAGATCTACATCATTTGTTTTATATATATATATATATATATATATATATATATATATATATATATATATATATATATATATATAAGAAATACTGGATATTAGTGACTGTCAATATCAACAAACAAGTGGTTTATTAGGGTTGCAGTCAGAAGTTTGGCCAGGATATCAAAGAAACACTCTTTTGACTTTTTGTCTAGCTTTCGGGGTTGTTTGACCCCTTTATCAAGACTCTGTAATATAAAACAAAAATGTAAGTATTTTAAAATATTACATTGTTTTAGTAAACCTACTAGTCGTTGAGATTATTAAAGAGAAGCTTGATGATGCTCAACATTTCAAATTAACACAAATATTGAAAACAGAAAACAAAGGACACAATACATTTTAAAATTTTTGAATAATTAGCAGAAATACAATAATTATTCTGTCATGTTAACCTACTGATAATGTAAGTCAAAAACTCTGACACATAGAGAACAGAAAGAAGAAACAATCAAATTAAAAAGTATCAAATAAAAAAGTAATTAAGTGTTTCCAGAGAACAAAGTAACTGATGTTTTAAACACTTTTAATAACCAATGTGAACACCTTAAGTTTACGGTTGAGAGGGAGGCGGATAATATGATTCCTTTTTTAGACATGCTCATTCATCGTGGCAGGGATGGCATTCTGAAGACTGAGTGGTATCGCAAGCCTTGTTTTAGTAACCGTTTCATAAATTTTCATTCCCAACACCCATCTAAGATGAAAACAAACTTGGTTTTGGCCTTAAAAAGTAGAGTCACTAAATTGTCGCACCTGGAATTTAGGGATAGGGGACTAAAAAAGCTGAGATCCATATTATTAGAAAATTCTTATCCCATAGGGCTTCTAAACAAACTTATTTTTGGTTCTCCTTCTTGTCAATCAGCTGACGGACGAAATTGTCATAATAATGAAGTCCGACAACTGACAGGCAACACATCAGTAGTACCATCCAAAATAACTTTTGGTTCCTTGCCCTACATTCCTGATCTGACACCGAAGCTATTCAACATTTTCAAAAATGTGAATGGCTTAAAAATCGCAACAAGGAATGTGAAAACGGTGTCTATGTTATACACAAAAACTAAGGATCCCTTCACTATGCAGGAATCTTCGAATGTTGTATATTCTATACCTTGTTTCAATTGTAACAACGTGTACATTGGCGAAACATCTCGTAATTTCCATAGTAGAGCCATCAGTCACCGTAGTGACATAAAAGTTAACAAAATAAATGCATGTGCACTAACAGAACATGCTATAACATTGAAACATGAGTTCAATTTCGAGGGTTCCTGTATTTTGGCAAGGGAAACAAACCACTGTAAACGCGTTTTTGTGGAAATGTGTTGCATAAAATCTAGCAACTCATGTATAAATAAAAAATCAGATATAGAAAAACTTAGCAACATATATTGTTATCTACTTGCGCAACACTAAAAACCAAAACATAAAAATACTTGTTTGTTTTACAAAACACACATGGACGTATAATGAGTTGCATACTCTTAAGTACAGTTAGTGAATTTGAACACACCTTGTATGGGCCTCTGATGTTTTAAAAAGAACCACAATAATCATAACACTTAATTACTTTTTTATTTGATACTTTTTAATTTGATTGTTTCTTCTTTCTGTTCTCTATGTGTCAGAGTTTTTGACTTACATTATCAGTAGGTTAACATGACAGAATAATTATTGTATTTCTGCTAATTATTCAAAAATTTTAAAATGTATTGTGTCCTTTGTTTTCTGTTTTCAATATTTGTGTTAATTTGAAATGTTGAGCATCATCAAGCTTCTCTTTAATAATCTCAACGACTAGTAGGTTTACTAAAACAATGTAATATTTTAAAATACTTACATTTTTGTTTTATATTACAGAGTCTTGATAAAGGGGTCAAACAACCCCGAAAGCTAGACAAAAAGTCAAAAGAGTGTTTCTTTGATATCCTGGCCAAACTTCTGACTGCAACCCTAATAAACCACTTGTTTGTTGATATTGACAGTCACTAATATCCAGTATTTCTTGTATTTACAATATGGGGTTTTTTGAGAACATCCGAAGAGGATATGGCTCTGCTAGCGTGGATTTCCTTAAACAATGGGCCAACTTTAACATCAAGCTTGCATCACTCAACAATAGAAGGATTTTCCTTCTGAAGTGTAGAAGAAATCTTTGTTTTCCTGTACACATAGAGAATGGAAAGTTTAACATTAACAACTTATTACATCACAAAGGAGGTAAATTAGGTAGTAAAATTCAAAACTTTAATTCAAATTTAAAAACAAAAATCCTAAACTTAGAAATTTCAGTTACAATAAGTGATATTAAACATATAGAAAATAATTTACATCAACTAAATAATACATTAGAACAACATTTACCTGCTCCTTTACTACAAGAATTTTATAGAAGACAAAAAATTAAATATAATAAAGTATTTTTCCAAATTAGAAATCAAAACATCAAAAAATTTGACAGAATAAAAATAGATCAATTCTCAAAAATAACTTTTCAAGATAAGTGGTTTAAAAATCTAACTGACATCAATTTTCCTTACAATGTTAAAAAACTTTTGTCGCTGGGTCCAAAATTTTGCCTGTTTCCTAGTGCTAGAGATTTCAGGATGTCTTCTCTGCTTTCAGATATCGAGTTTCTAATTTCTGGTCTAGAACACCAGGAGAAAGACATCATGAGATCTCACAGCACTAATGTTATCACTAACTATTTACACAAAACAAGTAAAGAAGGGCATTTTTTGAACGATATATATAATGAGTGCAAACAATTTTTAAAATCACATCCGGAAATTTACATTGTGAGGAGTGACAAAGGAAATGTAACAGTAGCAATGTATAAGAACGATTACATTGAAAAAAGTAATAGTTTACTAAATGACACAAAAAGTTACATCAAACTAAAGAACAGTCCGGTATGCACCCTCCAACAAAAGGCGAACAAGCTGGTTTCGGATTTAGCTTCTTCCAAATCCATAACAACAGAAGTTGCTAAATCCTTGAAAATTTATAATGCAGTGGCACCTAGGTTTTATACACTACCTAAAGTTCATAAACCCATTATCTCAATGAGGCCAATTGTTTCTTCTATTGATGCCCCTAACAGTAAACTTGCCAAACACCTCACGGATATTCTCACGATTTCCTATAATGAGTCTAACGAATTCTATATTAGAGATTCTTTCACTTTTAGTAACTTCATTAACAATGTTAAAGTTCCGAATAATTATATATTAATTAGTTTAGATGTTGTGTCACTTTTTACAAACTTACCGTTAGATGCTATTCTCAACAGCATCAAAAATAACTGGAATAACATTGCTCCACATACCAAGATTAATTTAGATGATTTCATTAGAATTCTAACATTCATATTTGACTCCAATGTCTTCTTGTTTAATGGTACTTATTTTAAACAAATATTTGGCACTCCCATGGGCAGTAAAATATCTCCCATCCTATGTAATTTTGTTTTGGATGAACTTATAACAACATGTAAAGAAAGGATACCTTTTCACATACCTTTTATTAAACGATATGTAGATGACTTGATTTTATCGGTTCCAGAGAACAAAGTAACTGATGTTTTAAACACTTTTAATAACCAATGTGAACACCTTAAGTTTACGGTTGAGAGGGAGGCGGATAATATGATTCCTTTTTTAGACATGCTCATTCATCGTGGCAGGGATGGCATTCTGAAGACTGAGTGGTATCGCAAGCCTTGTTTTAGTAACCGTTTCATAAATTTTCATTCCCAACACCCATCTAAGATGAAAACAAACTTGGTTTTGGCCTTAAAAAGTAGAGTCACTAAATTGTCGCACCTGGAATTTAGGGATAGGGGACTAAAAAAGCTGAGATCCATATTATTAGAAAATTCTTATCCCATAGGGCTTCTAAACAAACTTATTTTTGGTTCTCCTTCTTGTCAATCAGCTGACGGACGAAATTGTCATAATAATGAAGTCCGACAACTGACAGGCAACACATCAGTAGTACCATCCAAAATAACTTTTGGTTCCTTGCCCTACATTCCTGATCTGACACCGAAGCTATTCAACATTTTCAAAAATGTGAATGGCTTAAAAATCGCAACAAGGAATGTGAAAACGGTGTCTATGTTATACACAAAAACTAAGGATCCCTTCACTATGCAGGAATCTTCGAATGTTGTATATTCTATACCTTGTTTCAATTGTAACAACGTGTACATTGGCGAAACATCTCGTAATTTCCATAGTAGAGCCATCAGTCACCGTAGTGACATAAAAGTTAACAAAATAAATGCATGTGCACTAACAGAACATGCTATAACATTGAAACATGAGTTCAATTTCGAGGGTTCCTGTATTTTGGCAAGGGAAACAAACCACCGTAAACGCGTTTTTGTGGAAATGTGTTGCATAAAATCTAGCAACTCATGTATAAATAAAAAATCAGATATAGAAAAACTTAGCAACATATATTGTTATCTACTTGCGCAACACTAAAAACCAAAACATAAAAATACTTGTTTGTTTTACAAAACACACATGGACGTATAATGAGTTGCATACTCTTAAGTACAGTTAGTGAATTTGAACACACCTTGTATGGGCCTCTGATGTTTTAAAAAGAACCACAATAATCATAACACTTAATTACTTTTTTATTTGATACTTTTTAATTTGATTGTTTCTTCTTTCTGTTCTCTATGTGTCAGAGTTTTTGACTTACATTATCAGTAGGTTAACATGACAGAATAATTATTGTATTTCTGCTAATTATTCAAAAATTTTAAAATGTATTGTGTCCTTTGTTTTCTGTTTTCAATATTTGTGTTAATTTGAAATGTTGAGCATCATCAAGCTTCTCTTTAATAATCTCAACGACTAGTAGGTTTACTAAAACAATGTAATATTTTAAAAAACTTACATTTTTGTTTTATATTACAGAGTCTTGATAAAGGGGTCAAACAACCCCGAAAGCTAGACAAAAAGTCAAAAGAGTGTTTCTTTGATATCCTGGCCAAACTTCTGACTGCAACCCTAATAAACCACTTGTTTGTTGTATATATATATATATATATATATATATATATATATATATATATATATATATATATATATATTGCATTTGCGTCCCTCGTGGCTTCCGTATAGTTTTGACTCTTCGTGACTTCCGATCAATATACATCGTGTATATTAACAAGATTAATTTCATACAGTTAGCGCTCGCTTTGGCATCCGTTATACTGGCAACAATGTACTTATGGTATCAAGTAAAATATTTAACCTTGGTTGTGTTTACGTGAGAATTTAGTTGAAGAACCCAGACAAATTCTATTTATAACTTTTGCCAACTAGGTGGTTTGCTCGGATATACGATAAGGATTTGCTGTAAATTCTTTGTTTTCGTTTTTATACTCTTAAATCAGGTTAGAAAAACTTATTATTTCTTGGGTGTAGTTATGAATAATGTATTTTCTAGACTTTAAAATTTTCTATTTATTTTGATGGAAGAAGATTATGGATTTCGGAAGATTTCGATGGAATAAGTTATAATGTAATATACCTAACAATACCACTATATACCCTTGACAAATGTTTTTTTTTTTTTGAGTTAATAATTGTTTGATGAGCCTTTCGATAGGTTAGGTTTATTCTTAAATTTTATTTTGATAAATTATCGGTGTTGTTTCTCTCTCTCTCTCTCTCTCTCTCTCTTTCTCTCTCTCTCTCTCTTTCTCTCTCTCCCTATCTTTCTCTCCCTGTAATACTTTCCCTTATTATGAAGTATTGGGCGCTCTTGCGTTTCTTAGCCAAAAATCAAAGATGGCTGATTCGCAGGATTAGCGCATCCTTTTCTGTTTTATTCTTTCGAAATTTGCTATACAAGTATTTTCCATTGCTCTCTGTTTGACTTCTCTCCATCTCAACGCCAATTCTTACATGATCTCTTGTTACAGTTCTTCTCCAGCTATTAATATTTTGATTTTGGTTAATTCTGATATATCGCGTGTGTTCCAGTTTTTCCTTAAGAGGAAACAGTAGCGATCAACAGGTAGCGAAAACGCGTTCCAAGATTGCGGCTGTAATTTTGAATATTTTTTCGAAATATTTGGCACACGTATTCGTAATGTAATAAAGAATGACGGTACAGAGCCAATTTGAAAAATATATTAATATGTGGAAATTACTCGGTTATTAAATACAATATTAAAAAAACGAGCCTGTACCGCCATTAAGAAGAACAAAAAATACACTTTCTTCAAATAAACTTTTTTATCCGATGCCTGGATTTTGTGTAATTTTGGAACTACTAAAATTTTTTATTTCATTAGTAGTTCCTAAATGACACAAAATCTAGGCATTGGATAAAAAAGTTTATTTGAAGAAAGTGTATTTTTTTGTTCTTCTTAATGGCGGTACAGGCTCGTTTTTTTAATATTGTATTTAATTACAGAGTAATTTCCACATATTAATATATTTTTCAAATTGGGCTCTGTACCGCCATTCGTTATTATATTACGAATACGTGTGCCAAATATCTCGAAAAAATATTCAAAATTGCAGCCGCAATCTTGGAACGCGTTTTGGCTACCTGTTGATCGCTACTGTATCACCTTAATGCATTATATGATTATATAATGAGTGCATATTGTGCCTTTACTATCTTTTTTTCTACATCTGCTCTACTAGCGCCTTTTTTTCCATAATCGATCCCAGATATGTAAAGTTAGCTATCTCCTGTATTTGTCTTCCTTGTATTTTAATTTTAGTTTCTTGGTTGCTGTTTTTTTTTAAGTTTGGTTTTTTTGTCTTTATCTTCAGACCCATTATCTTGGAGTATTTTGCAAGCTTGTCGATCTTCTTTTGCTTATGGCTACTATGTTCGGTTAGGGGACAAATGTCATCTGCGAACTACAAATCGTCCAACTAGTTATGCAATTTCTATCTAATACCTGTTTTATTACCACTTATTTTCTGCATGATCCAGTCCGTTATTATTATAAATATTGTCGGTGTTATTGCTCGCCAATTCTCGCATTTATTGAAATCGCCCTTTTTTGGTATCTTAATAGTTAAACCCACGTTCCATTTCTGTGGGAGCTCCTGGTCGGCCTATATCTTGTTCAAGAGTTTGTGTAACATTTCTACTGATTCGTTGGCGTCCGCCTTTATTAAATCTATCGGTAGTTTGTCGCTTTCAGCGGCTTTGCCATTTTTTTAGTTGATTTAGTGTGTTTTGTATTTTTTCTTTCGTAATTTCAACTGTTCTAATGTTTATTTCCTGTATTACATTATCTCCATCTATATCTGGTGTTTGTAGTATATTTCCTCGCTGTGTTCTTTTCATCTTTGTATTATTTTATGTTCTGATTTAATTATATTATTTCCTTGTTTATCTTTGATTTGTTTATTACTGTTTAGTGTTTTCCCTGTCAAATTTCGGATGATATTGTACTGTATTTTCAGGTCGTTTTCTTGCGCAGCTTTTTCTGACATTTTTACCATATGATTTACGTAGTATCTTTTGTCTTTTCTGGCTTGCTTTTTAACCGCTATATTTTTCTTTGTATTTCCTTTCTACTGCTTTTCCTTCTTCGGTTGCTTCTTTTTGTAACATTTTTTCTTTAAGTTTCTTTCTTTCTTCTCTTAGTTGCAATAGTCCAGAAAAATAAGGTTTTTGTCAGGACACTTGCCAGCCAGGTTGCAAATGGTTTTTTTGGAGATATACCTATTACATTATAAATACAACAATGCCCGTCACAATTCGGACGAGAATTTTAGTTATTAACAAATAAGTGTCAAACATGACAGTTTTTTCGTTTAAATGGCTACAGGTAAAGATAACGTAATTAAATATCTTACTTAGATTATTCATCTTTTAGTAGATAAGCAAAGGTTTAAAATGGAAGATTTTGAGTTTTGTTCTGATTATTTGTGATTTCAGAAATTGCAAAATAAAACTAAATTTCGAAAATAAAGAAATTGCTATAACTTTTGCAAAAATGAACTTAAGACTTTGATATTGCATGAAATGTTGAGTCAAACAGTCCACATAATGCACAAAAAATTGCAAGACGATTTGTCAATTAGTTTAAATTGCATTCGATTTGTTTATCACAACGAGCTTTTTTTGCAATGTTGTTCAGAAAATAATAATGATACAGTAATTCTGTGGAAACCACAGGAAAGAAGAATACTTACATTTTCAACTTATTTAAAAAATCAATAAAAAGTCATATTTACCATTCTGAAAACATTTTACGAAAGTAGAATCATTTTTGGCTTATAAAGAATTTGAATATCCATATTAACTTATTGACTAAATCTGCGTTGGGATTTGAAAAGCTGATATTTTTACACGAATTTTCAAAAAAAAAACTTTTTGCCTAGGTTAATTACGAGGAAATTTAGCCACTTTTATTACTTATTTAATTTACAGTTACTTCTATATACATAAAATTCTCCTGTAACAGTGTTAGTTATCATATTCCTCCGAAACGGCTTGACCGATTTTTATGAAATTTTACACATATATTCTGTAGGACTGAAAATAGATTGTAATCTATTATTTATACCTATAAGTTATAAGGGGGGTTACCCTCTGCCACTTTTTTATTGTTTTAGAAAACATTGTCTACCTTAATTTTATAGTGTGTACCATTAAAACTATATATACAACCCTTAATTTTCACCCTTCTATCACCAAGACCCTATTTTTTAATACCCTATTTATTTACATCTATAAAATTTTCCTGTCGTAGTGTTAGTTACCATAATCCTCCGATACCGCTTGAACGATTTTTATGAAATTATATAGGTATACTCGAAGGTCTTAGAATCATAATTATCGGCCCCATAACGTTTTGTATTAAGCGCAACATATCTTTGAAAAATAAATTTCATTTTTTGAGTGCACGGATTTTAATAATTCCCCTCCACCGACCATGAGTCGAATTCTGTGGAGTTATTTTTAAAGATATATTAACCACTCTGTTCAAGTTTACTCAATCTTTTAGATATAAACTGTGTACATGCCTTGAACTTCAAAATAGTGCTAGTTAGCTTTCTTAATTGTTAGGAATAAACTAGCTGTGAATTAAATAAAAAAAGTAGCTAACTTTGACCGTAATTAACCAAGGTGAAATTTTTTTTACATTTATGTAAAAGTACACATCGAAAACAATGTGATAACTACACTGTATTTACTACAGGGGTATTTCCTGTACACCAACAATCAGCAAAATATACGGAAGAACCTTAAAAAACCGAATAGAAGACGAATACAAGAAAATGGAAGCAGAAGAACAAGCAGGATTTAGATCTGGAAGATCTCACTTGATCACCTTTTTGCAATCGCACAAGTCATGGAAAAGAAAACAGCGATTAACCAAGAGATTCATTTCGTATATTATATTGATCTGAAAAAGGCATACGACAGTGTACCTTCGGTAAAGTTATGGGAGGCAATGGAGGATACAAATATAAACATGTGAAAACGAAATGTGAAAAGTGAAAACTACCCCTAACTGTAAAAAATTATAAAACAACATTTCTAACTTTAATAATGTCTACATTTGGTTTTTATTAGGTACATAATGATTGTTGTATGCTTTAAGATATACTTAAAACCACCCTTGTTAGAGCTATATATAAAAAATTTACTTATCCTAAAAGAATCATTTCAGCTTGCATCGATTTACATAAAAATTTGGGATTAGGATCATATCACCCTGTACTTCATATTCTATATCATGCTTAAGGGCGTTGATTATTTTAGGGGTGTAACCTACCTCTTATTGACAAAAATTTTATAAAAACATTGTAAATTTTAATATGGGTAAACTTTGGTTTTGATGGGTTAAATAATGATTGTTTTATACTTTAGGATAAAATATCATATTTCAACCCTTAAAAACCACCCTTAATAACATCACAATTTTTATAAGTAGATAATTTAATAGATCTATACAGAAAAAAAGTAGAATTAAAGAATTACAAAAACATTTATTTACACAAAAATACGAATTTACAAATATGTACAAATACAAATAATTTTTTAGTCATCTTCCAGTATATCAACCGATTCTGTGGTATTATACATACATTGAAAATTATCCATGAGCGGACTATTCGATATTTCAAAAAAAAAATGGTTTTTTGAACATGGCTCCTTCATTTTTGACGATAAAAAGTTTTTTCAATAATAATTCTGTAGGATTTTTGACGAGTTCTAAGACCGTGAAAACTAAATTCTGTAAGATCCCTTAGTTTTTAATTGGGGTGAGTTTAAAAGACTCGAATAAGGGGGTGTTTGCTCGTAAATAGAGGCTTTAAATAGCTATAGTATCTCGCTAACTGTTCACTGCAATTAAAATCTATGCACAAGAGAATTTTACTTATTAAATAATAAGCGAAAATTTAGTAGTCCAAAATTTTTTTCGTATCTCCAGTATTTTCGGAGATATTTTGAAATAAAAGGTGACAAATAGGAAATTGCAAAAAATCAATTTTTCTTCAAGTCAAATTTTTCTAAAATTAGGCCTTTTAAATCTACTTTAATTAGGTCAAACTTCTTGGGTGTATTGATAATACGAATATAAAGGGAATTACAGAAAGGTGAAGACCAATTTTTAATCAGTAGGGTAGTTAGGGGGTTGTTTTCACTGATGATTTTTTCATAGAGAATAGCAGATACAAACCTTTTTTTGATCACAAGTCGCTTAATTGTCATTCTAGGAGGTTCATATTACTATTTTTTGATAGGTCTAACAGGATACCTACTTAAAAATATTATTTAAGTTTAATTTAATTTGTGTTACTAAAAGATGCATTTTTGATATCTACAGTTTTTTTGATTAAATGCATATTTTTCGAGGTATTCTCAAAAAACCATCTAAAAAAGTCTTTTTTTTTCGTCGAAAGACTGTTACTTTCAAGCGCGATTAACTCGAAAAATACTAGTTTTACGAAGAAAATGTAAAAAACATTTTTTTAGAATTCATTTTTACATCGATTTACATGGTTAAAATATAATAAAACATTCCCTCCCCGAGATGGGGTGGCAACCACCCCAAGCTTTTAGCGTACAGCCGCATGATATAGAAAATGATCCTTGGACTATTCCCTACCTTCTGTGAAAATTTCAAGTAAATCCATGCTGGACGAAAAAATTGCGAGCCAAAATGCTTCATTTTCTCGACTATAGAAGGAGGAGAAACAATCAGTAAATGTAACGAATATAAATACCTGGGTATGAAAATCACGAATGATGGAACACTGGACGGAGCCATTAAAGAACGAAATACTCAGGGCAGGAAAGCAATTAGGCTCCTAAACTCAGTAATCTGGGACAAACAGATAAACAACCAAAACAAGAAAAAAATCTATAACGCCGTCGTGAAAAGCATTATAACATACAGCTGCGAAGTATGGCATATGAAGGAAAAATCAAAACAAATGTTAGATGTCACTGAAATGGATTTCTCGAGCAGAGCTGCAGGAATATCAAGAAGAGAACATGTCACCAATGAACGGATACGAGAAATAATGAAGGTCACAGATACACATACAATAAATGACGAAATCAACGAAATACAACTACGATGGTTTGGTCACGTACAAAGAATGCATGAAGACAGAATCACAAAACAAGTGCAAAACTAGAAACCGCAAGGTAGAAGAAGAAGAGGTAGACCGCGAAAAATTTGGCAGGCAGGAATAAACAAAGCCATGGATGAAAGAGGTCTGCAAGTAGATCAATGTGCGGACAGAGAGGAATGGAGAACGGGTATCGGAAGACGGAGAAGGTTATAAACCGATAATACAATAATAATGTAAAAGTACCAGGTTTTTAAATCTTAAAGTCTAGGGATGGTGCATGGCGGTTGTTGAACAAAAAACCGGGTTTCGGTTATACCGTTTTTTTTACTTACGGTTTAACCTGGCGGTTATAATCGGTCAAATAACCGGTTGTTCCAAAAACCGGTTTTCGTTTTTTTAATCAAAAGCAAATACTCAATAGGTTATAATGTTACATTTATATTGCACTTTAGTTTGCTCAATTTTCCTCCAGAAAAATTCCCCAACCAATTCAACCTATAAAAATTTTCCCAGGCGCTTTCAAATTACCCTAAAAATGGGCCAAAGTACCCCAATCTCTGATTCGTCGCTCGTTGTAGACGGCTTCGGCGTATATTGCGTTGTGAATAATTGGGATATTCTCAAAAATGATGATCCTACCGATCTACCGGAATGTCCCTTGGATCTATCAACTATCAAGTTTAGAAAAATATTCAAATGACTTATATTTTACTTAAAAATTAATTCGATAAACCAATTCATTATTTACTTCTCTATTGCCATCAAAAAATTTCAGTAGGTAATATTTTTTAATACGTTTGTATAATACCTACCTTTTATTTCCTAATATTTAAAAATTACATATTGGAGATTCCTAATCGTATTTCGGTACATATTCACATTTCATACAAGAGTCTCAAGTCTCAAGTACTCAAATATAAACAATTTTTTAGATGATGGTTGGAATATCGATTTCAAGCAGATCACTTACTTTTTTATGTAAATATATTAACATCTGAAACTATATACCTATTCCCAAAATTGTTTCATAAAAGCTGATGTGACGATTTCGTCCAGTTCTCTATTAGTAAATAAAAGTTGAATTACGGTTGTTTGGGTTAATTACTTATTACTTCGCATATTATTTATAATACACATGATTGAGATCGAAGATAGATAGAAATTTCTTAATTTTTCTCTAAATAATTTTTTTTCCACAGGTAACTTATTCGGTTTTTCGCCGGTTATTACTTTAAAAAGAAAAAACCGGTTATAACCGGGAAAAAAAACCGGTAAAACCGATTGTTTCGAATTAAAAAAACCGGTTTTAGGTTATAACCGGTAGGTTTTTCCCATCCCTAAGTCGATTAATTTAGTTTGCAGCCAATACTAACAAAGTTATTCAAATTGTTTATAAGCCAAAAATGACTCTACTAAAATATTTTCGGAATGATAAAAATGACTTTATATTATTTTTTTAAAAACTTTGAAAACATAAGTATTCTTTTTTCATGCTGTTTCCACAAAATGGCTATATCATTATTATTTGATGAAGAAAGCATGCTTCATCATTGTAAAGAAAAGCTTTTTTTTATAAACAAATTGAATAAAATGTAAACTAATTGACGAATCGACTTGAATTTTTTTGTGTATTATCTGGACTGGACATAGACTATTTGACCCAATATTTCATGTAATATCAGTCTTAAGTTTATTTTTGCAAAAGTTATAGCAAATTTTTTATTTTCGAAATTTAAGTTTTATTTTGCAACTTCCGAAGCAACAAATAATCGTACCAAAATTCAAAAACTTTTTTTTGACCCTTATTTGTTAATAACTAAAATTATCGTCCGAACTGTAACGGACATTTTTGTATTTATAATGTAATAGGTCTATAGTACCTATCCAAAAAATCCATTTGCAACCTGGCCGGTCAAGTGTTCCGAACATATATTTTTGCCTTATTTCCCTGGAGAACAATGTGTCTCCGGTTATCCATTTTTATTCACTTTTTTTTTTCATCTCTATAATTTCGTTTGCAGTTTTTGCATAATGTCCTTGAAGTTCTTCCATATTTTTTCCACTGTTTCCTCATGTTGGGAAACTGCTGTTCGGTTTAATTTCAGTCTTTTTGTGAATTCGATTCTTGTGTTTTCTTGTTTAAGAGCTTCCACATTGTATCTTCTTCTTGTGTTTACTTTTCGGTTTTTGTCTTTGGCTAATTTCATCTTTATTTTGGCCCTTACTCGCATGTCTTTGATATGTTTAATTGCAGACCAAATATTTGACTTTTGTTTTCAACCAGTCGTATAAGATCAATCAGCTCTGATTGACTATTTGCAAGAAGGGATGTGTCATCTGCGAAACGTAGGTTGTCTATTTTATGATTATTTATTGAGATGGGTGTTGGGGTACGCCTACTTCTTTTAGTATAATAAGTGTCTCCACTTGACCCTGTAGAACGCCTAACGATAGTCTATAAAGCATATGTACAGTGGAATATTGAATTCCCTAGATTTTTCGATTATCTGTCTTATATTCAACAGGTGTTCTCGAGTACCTCTACCTTTGGTAAATCCAGTTTGTTCTTGTGGAATTTCTCTTTGAAGGAATGTTTTTAGTCTCTCATTGATTATATGTAGTATTATTTTACTGGCATGTGATATAAGAGAAATAGTTCTATAATTGTCGCATTTATGGAAGCTGCCTTTTTTATGAATTGTTGTTATTGTAGATTTTGTCCAGTCTTCAGGCCATTGTTTAGAATGCCATAATTGCCATATTTGGTTACAGAGTAGATGAAGTAATTTTACGCCAGTTTCTTCTGTGGCTTTGAGTATTTCTGCTGTTATCATATCTGGACCTGGTGCTTTATTATATTTGAGCTTAATGATCGCTAGTCTTACTTTATTTTCAAGTATATCAGGTTCTTCTTCTTCCTCATCAAAGATTTGGTTAATAGGTTCTTGGGGTTAATCATGTTTATATAGGTCCCTGCAATTCGATCTCCATGTCTCTGCTATATTTTCTCTGATTATTCTCAGTGTTCGAGTGTTGTCTTCTATGGCCCAAGTTCTGGCTTTGAATTATTTTGTTAAGTAGCGTATTTTTCTAAATAGATCTCTCGGCTGATTATTCTGATCATGTCTCTCAATTTCTTTGCATATACTTTGATAGTACAGTTTTTTTCTGCCTTGCATCTTCGCTTTACTTTTTAATTGAGGTTTCTTAAACTAGGGTTTTCCCTTTCACTATGCATACCACTTTGACAAAGATTTCTTCTATTCTCAATGATCTGAAAGGTTTCATCTGTTATCCAGTGTTTCCGTTTCACAGGAGTATTTATCTTTGGATGATCAGTTGGTGTTGTTACACAATGTTTAAAAGTCTCCCATATTTCTTGTGATGTTCCGTTACGAATAGAGGGCATCATTTTATGTACTTCCTGGAGAAGTTCGTCCTGCTTTTTTTAGTTCTACCTAATGATCTATCTGATTATATCTATGATACAGGTGGTGACATTATAATTGATATATTATAGTATGAGAATAGAAAAATTATATTATTAAAAATATTGTAATAAAAAATTCTATCTATATATCTATAAGCGAGGTTCCTACAGCCTCTGCTACTTCTCGCATTTCGACCGCTATCTTTTTCTGTCCATCCATTCGTCTTCTTTGATGGCTTTATCTCTCATGATGTATTCTACATGTTCTTCCCAGGTAACTAAAGGCCTTTCCCTTCTTCTTCTTTGTTGTGGTATGCAATTTAAAGCTTTCTTTGGCCATTTATCTTCATTCATTCGTTTGACGTGACCATACCACACTAGTTGTCTCGTTTTAATTCTATCTACACTGAAATCTACAGTTTTTGTCCTCCTTCCTGATGCGATCTTTTATATACCACACGCTCTCCTTAGATAATATATTTCTACTACCTACTTCTATTCTCTTTTTATCTTTTTTTGCGATCTGCCAAACTTCTGCTCCATAAGTCAAAATAGGCTCTACCAAGGTACGATAGATTGTTGTTTTTTGTCTTATCTCTTTAGACCATAGTAGAGAGCTTAGAATGTTTACCGCTATTTTGCCCTGCTGTGTTCTGTTTTCGATGTCTCTTTTGCCTTCTTTAGATAATATAGATTCAAATTATTTATATTCTTTAAATGTATTTGTGGTTCTAATTCCTAAATCTGGATCTTCTAATAAAGAATTAAGAATTAAATTCTAACACTTCTATAATATGTTACAATTGAGCAATTAGACCACCAGTTTCGGCAACTGGTTATGATAAATTCATCAATTTTAATGAACATACTTTTCATTTGTTTTTATTTTTGCAGTAAGAAATACACTGTTAATTATACAAAGAGAATATCATTAATCTGTCACAATAATTGTTTTAAAATACTACAATAATCATTTATAAAAATATCCGAAGTCTAAATACCAACATTTGAGGTGGCAACAGCGTAGTAGAAGCCATGAGGACATAAACTGAAATATACGGATTCCGCGACAACCTTAAAATGAATAAATATATATTTGGACGTCATCAAAACCGTTAAAGTGATTTTATATATACAGCAAGCGAACGTGGCGCGCCTGACGGCAACTGCCCCAAGTAATGTATATATTATTATACAGATAACGTGTCTGAGGACATCCGGCCAATATTTTGTTCAGGCAGTGTAGGAAGTGGTACCTTTCACCTGCGATAAATTTTAGAGAAAATCCTCGTGGCAACCGTATATCGGAGTCCACGAAGACCTGGACGCCACGAGAGACTACAGTTTAACATGGGGGGACGTCATGAGATGCTAAAAATAAATATATATATATATATATATATATGGCTCACAAATGATAGGAAGCCCGCTACAACCTGCAGATGAATGGAAGCCCGCGGTTTACGGGGTAAAGGCATTGTAGCACTGTCTTATTCCTACAGTCTTACGAAGCCCACTCGTATAAACGCGTTCACAGCGTATATGGATTACGCATTATACGAAGCCCGACGATGTTGCCATGTTTTAATTTACGTTTAAATAATACGACTGTTCTACGAGATCCTTATATGTGTATATAAGTCGTCATATTGCCTGTTATAAGAAGCCCAATTCTATTCAGCAATCTATACGAAGCATTTTAGAAGAGTCAAGATAGAACGAAAAGATGCATTGTTTCGGAGCAATTCAAACAAGATTATCTTTCTCTAAAACTTTTTTTGTTAGTTTATATAGATGTTAAAGTAAAAAGTTCTACTCACAGATTTTGCCGCTAATTGTTTATTATTTGTTTAAACAATAACAATAATTGTTTTGTACAGTGTGTCCAATTAACACGTTGACGGACACTGCGTCAAATGTATAAGCAAGTGTTGTGACACTATATGTATTTTGCAAAGTAGAATAGGGAAAAATTCAACGTATATAGACGTTGTGTCACATTACATCAATGGAAATTAGACGACTATAGACGTTCTGTTCGTCAACGTGAAAAGTTGTGCATGGTCTAAATTAAAAATGGAACCACCAGTTAATTTTTTTTAAGCCGTATACGAGATATTATGGCAAAAAATATGAATTTTACTCAAGAGTAAAGTAGCTTTATTATTCAAAATATTGAAAATTGTTATAATGAAAAGTTGTTTGGAAATAAGAACTATATTCTAATATGTCATTTCATCTTTCTAATTAAAAAAAAGTTGAATTTTTTTTAATTATGGATATACAACATTATTTTCAGTTATTTCAATTATGATAACTCTTTTATTATAGACCAGTAAGGATCTGTGAAAAAACGTCTATTTTTGGATGTGAAAGGTGGCATTCGAATTTTTGCAGATAAAGTAAGGTGCTTCGTTAATAATAATTTACTTATGCTCCTTCTCAAATATGCCCGGAACATTAATAAAAAAAATAAAATATTTAAAAATTTCGAAAAACGTCGATTTTTTTGTGCTTTCTTTGCTTATAACTTTAAAACGATTCGTTTTGGAACAAAGTCGTAGTGAAATAAAATAAAGATAATTGAATTTTGTATGATATCCGACTGGTCAAAAATGTCTTAACTTATTACCTTTTCTGCAATATAGCAATAAATACAAAATATGGGGGCAAAATATGCCTGTTGTTATTCAATGTTTTTAACCACTTCGGTGGTACTTAGAACCTTAGTAATTCGCTTAGGAAATTCTTTGTAACATACTTAAACCGTGTACCAAATTTCATTAAAATCGACTTAATAGATTTTGCATAATAAATTTGCAATTTAAATGTTTTTAAAAAAGTTCAAATTTTTTAAAATCTTTCTGAACAAAAAGTAGACCATTTAGAAGTTGTCTAATTTTTTTACATATAAAGAGGTGCTTTGCCTATCTAATACACTTTACAGAATTAAAATCGGATTATTTAAGGGGCCTCAGCAATGTTTTAAACTTATAAACAATTTTTTGGCTTATAAACAAATAGCTTTGTTTAATAATAAAAAATTAATTTTTAGCAATGCAAATAATTAAAACCGGTATAATTTGATTTATACTTTCAAATGCTGTCAGCAGAATTGCTATTTTATTTTTTAATCAAAAGTTATTCGCGTTCAAAAATTGCACTTTTTCGATTTTTTGAAAGTTCCACTGCGTTTATCTCGAAAACTATGCATCCTACGAAAAAACTTGTAAGAACATTTTTTGCTTAGACTTACCCAAGAAATATAAAAAAATGTTTTATTTTGCGAAAAATCGATGTTTGTAATTCCTCAAGTTCTTTGTTTATAACAATTTTATTGCCATCCGGATCAACTGTTACCCAAAAAAATCGTGTTCCACGGGTCAAAAAATACATAAAAATCTTGGGTAAGTCCATCTAAATAAAGGAGCCCGCAGCACCCCCTCCTGGCCACAGGACTAATTTGTTTATAAGCCAAAAAATTGTTTATAACTTTAAAACATTGCTGAGGCTGCTTAAACAATCCGATTTTAATTCTGTAAAGTGCATTAGATAGGCGGAGTGCTGCTTTATATGCAAAAAAATTGACAAATCTTTGTATTTACTAGTTTTTGTTGTGCAAGATTTTAAAAAATTTTAATTTTTTAAAAAAAGTTTAGATTGCAAAATTATTATTCAAAATCTAGTAAGTCAATTTTAATGAAATTTGGTGTACGGTTTTAGCACATTACAAAAATTTTCTAAGCGAATTAGGAAGGTTCCAAGTGTAACCTAAGTGATGGAAAATCATTGAATAAAAACAGGCTTGTTTTGCCCCCTTATTTTATATTTATTGCTATTTTGCAGCAAGGCTGATTAACTAAGAGATTTTTAGCCAATCGCATCTGATAGAAAATTTAATTACCTTTGTTTTATTCCTATACGACTTTGTTCCAAAAGGAATCGTTTTAAAGTTATAAGCAAAAAAAGTAGAAAAAAAACGAAATTTTTTGAAAGTTTTAAATATTTTATTTTTTTTATTAATGTTCCGGGCATATTTGAGACGGAGCATTAATCAATTATTATTAACGAAGTTATCACCTAACTTTATCCGCAAAAATCTGAATGCCACCACTCACATCCATCTAAAAACAGATCCTTACTGTTCTATTATTAATTATACGAAAAAAAGTTATCCTTTGTAAAAAGTTCTGCATGGCCAAAGCCCTTAAATACAACCATCGTATATCAATTTTGAAATATTTCAATGAGAAGGATGGAATATTGGAAGATGGTTTTTAGTGTTGTTCTGAAGCTATTTTCTTGTGACATTTTTATAATTATTTTGATTGGGAAATAGGCCACAATTAAATTGAAAAAATAATTTTATTAACGTTTCGACGCCCAAATCGGATGTCCTTGTCAAAATACAAAATATTACCGAGTAAATATTAGTAATATTTTATATTTTGACAACGACATCCGATTTGGGCGTCGAAACGCGAATAAAATTATTTTTTCAATTTAATTGTGGCTTATTTCCCAACAAAAGATAGATTCCCAACCTAGCGACCCGGCATTGGTCGCTAGGTAGATTGTTACGCGAGTGGTCGCGCGTGAGATTTTCTCTCACATATCTAAATTTTACCTTTTTTTACAAAATAAAGTTTTTAAAACAGTTTTTAAACTTTTTTTATTAACTAATAATAAGAAAAAACGAATGTAACATAATATAGATAATAATATAATAAAATAAAAAGAAATAATCGGAATTAAACCAATATTAATCAATCTCCGTATCTTGATAATTTACGGCACAGCACACAAATATAACAAGAATGCTCTGGAAAAATTGATTGATGACAATTACAATTTTTTTTACATTATTTCAGGTTAAGTGCCAAAATAAAATTAATTTTTATGTACAGTTCGTAACGCGGGTGGTCGCTTGATGAGAGAATGTCTCACTTGAAACGCGCTGACTCAACAATTGGTGATATTGGGTCAACTGAGTCACTATCTAAGCGGACGATTCTATTAGATTGTCGAGGGAGGATAGTTAGGAGTCTAGAAGGAACTACAGATCTTATAATTTCCCAGAAAAAAAATTCTGTGCAATTTTCTGAAACCGTGAGAGAAAATTTCATATAGCGACCACTGGCGGGTTAATTATGGTTTTTAGTTCTAAACAACTTTACATAAGCACAATTTTCAATATTGTGAAAAATAAGGGTATATTATTTAAGTACTCTTGAGCAAATTCATATTTTTTTTATATACCTCGTATAAAATTGAAAAAATTTGATATTAGACGGTTGTATTTTAGGTTTTAGACCCTGTAGAACATTTTATAAAGAATAACTGTTTTTCGTAAAATGAATAATAAAAGAGTTTTCCACCTACTTCTACCGAAAGTATACTTTTCCGGACCTGATTGTAGGGAGCAAAGTTGTACTTTTCCTCCCTAGGGAGGAAAAGTAAAAGTGACATCATGGTATTTCATTCATAAAAATATAACTTATTGACGCCCTGTACAATATCTATTTTCTATTACGTAAGTTTGTATACATTTTAACGTTTATTTATAAAACACTCTGTATTTCACAGAATGGTAAAAAACTGTAAATTGTTATTTTGATTTAACAATGTTTACATTTTTATTTTGACTTATATTTGACAGTTGACAGTTATATTGTACGTACTTATTAGTTTTAGTTCTAATAAATTTTGTTGGTTAGTTACATAAATAAATTAAGTAAAAATGAAAAAATGACTTGTTATTTGAGGAAGGTGGAAAAACCATATGTATAACATGGGAGTAAAGTGCCTTTTCCTCACTTGAATGATTACTGCCCTCCGCTACGCGTCGGGCAGTAAACTTCATTCTCGGGAGGAAAAGTAGCACTTTCCTCCCTTGTTATACAAATAGCTATATGTATCATAATTGAAATAAACAACTCAAAATAATGTTGATTAGAAAAATTTTCAATTTTTTTTTTCCATTAGAAGAATGAAATTGCATATCAGAATATAGTTCTTAATTCCAAACAATCATGTTAAATTATATAATTTAAAATAATTTTAAAAATATCGTTGAATTCTGTTTCTATTTTGTTTTTGATTATGCTGAATCCGAATATGGCATTACAATTTGAAAATGCTTATAAAGAAGCTCTTCTACACTATGTCTGCGTAGCAAGGAACCATATTTGAAACATTTTTATTACAAATTTTACGAAAAAAAGTGTATTCTTCATAAATTGCTCTGCATAGTCTAAAATCTAAAACCCAATCATCAGATATCAAGTTTTATCAAATTTATACGAGGTATGTCAAAAATACGAATTTTGTTAAAGAGTAAAGTACCTTTATATTCCAGAATATCAAAATATGGGTATTATAAAAAGTTGTTGGGAATTAAAAACTATGTTTTATTATAATTACATCATTATAATTGAAAAAAAATTCAATGTTTTCTCAAATTACGGATACCCATCATCATTATTGTATTTCAATTGTTTCAACTATTTTATTATTAATTTTACGAAAAAAAGTTATTCTTCATAAAATACTCTATTCTGGTCTAAAGTCCAAAAAACAACCATCAGATATCAAACTTTTTCAATTTTATACGAGGTATGTAAAAAATATGACTTTTGCTTAACAGTTCAGTATGGTTTGTTCAACAGTAAATGGTTGAGTTCAATTAGTGCGGTCGTAAATATTATTAAATTTATCTGACCTGGCCCATTGTTAAGACCCACCCGGAGCGATAAGCAACCGAGGTAGACAGAGTTGGTCTTTTGACAATTAACACTGACTAGAAGGTAATCCCATAATAAAGCAAAGAAATTGTACCAGAAAACATATTTAAATTTTACCTGAAACCGGACCTTTTATACTATTGTCGGTTATTCCAGGATGTTTATAGTGGTAACTAATTGAACTCGACCATTTACTGTTAAACATACCGTACCTTTATAGTTCACAATATCTCATTTAGAAGAATGTAATTGAACAGTGAAACATATTTTGTAATTCCAAACAACTTTTTTTAATAACAATTTTCGATATTTTGAAATCTAAAGGTACTTTACTCTTGAGTGAAATTCATATTTTTTTACATACCTCGTATGTCAAAATGTAAAATCGTATGTAAAACCTCGTATGTAAAATTAATAAAATTTGATATTGGATGGTTGCATCTGAGATCATATACGATGCAGAGTATTTTATAAAGAATAACTTTTTTCGTAAAACTGGTAATAAAAAAGTTATTAATAGGTTCGAAGTTACGCAGACATAATGTTTAAGAGCTAAAAATATTCTTTTGTTGAAAATGTATTATTGTTCAAGCTTATTATTAAATTTATTTTAGGTAAGTTTTAGAGAAAACATTTTTGATCACTTTTTATAAACAATTTTTTAGTTGGTAATTTTCGGTTTTTGTATTAGGTACATTTTTGTTATCTTTCTTAATTTTTGTCAAAAAGGAATAGTTTCATTCATAGTTTCATAGTTTCATTTCTAAAATAAAATTATTGAGTAACTTTTAAAAAATACATCAAATGCTTTAAATAACACCTATAAAATTGTAAAAAATCTTTTCAAACTTGAGTAATACCGTTTTAAAGTGCTGGTAATTCTGTAAACTACGTTTTTACTTCAAACTTACGTAAAAGTTTTCAAAAATTGCATTTTTGCGTCATATCATTTGAATTAAATTTTTGGCATTTTTTTGAATGAAACATTGTTTAGTAAGATGTTTGAAAGGTAAGTTGTGCAAATTTGAGAGCTTTATAAGAAAAATTTTATTAGTTACACGTTTTTAAATAATGTTTAAACAAAATTCAGCCCACACCGTACTTATACCCATACATTTTATTTCTTTTTATTATAACCATAAGATAGCTTAATTGTCCTTCTTTCCAATTAAGCTATCCTTTCTTGTTCCTTCTCTTAATTTCCTTCTTTCTTGTCCAATTTGTAAAATTTTATTTGATCCATTAATTAGAGAAATACACTGAAATAACTCAGCCGTGCACTTCGCTAGTTTACAGTGCGCCAATGTTTGTGAGAAGGGTGACTTATAGCGTTATAGCGTGAAGCGTTATAAATAAAAAATTATAGAAGCTACAGATTTAATTTTATAAAAATTTTAATCTTATATTTAGGTTTTTTTCAATAGTCTGAATTTTTCAATAGTCAAGTCAGTTTTTTTCTAAAATTTATATTTTCGGGGTTATTTAAAGAAACATCTAATTTCGCAGTTCATTTGTTTAATAAAAAATTAAGTGCCCACTTCTAGAGTAGAAGTTTTTAATATGTTGTTTATTAAACATTTCTTAGGGCCATCGGTACATAATTCGCAAATATTTTAAGGCTATCCCTACTTTTTCTGTCTTTACACGGCAAATTACGTGTAGTAAAATTGTCACTGGTATGAATATGTAAACTTTACTTGACAATTTCATCATTAACTGTAAAGATGGCTTTTGAATGTTCTTTGATAACTTTTACTAGTATAATTAATTGCCTTAATTGTTAATTCAGTTAATTAATATGATTATTTCATATTTCCGACCAATAGAAAGCTACAGAAATACAAATTAAATTGATCATTTTTGATAATATCTCAACGTCAAGTATATTACGTCAGATGCCCTTCGTTGCTGTGAAAAAATACATTCAGTGACATTAATGACAATTACTGTTTTAAAACTTATAAAAGTGATGACTTTCAATCGTCAAATATTTATAACAACTGTGTGTTTAATTGTACTAATTTGTACTTACATAAATAAATTACAATAAAATTTTGGTTTTAAACAGTTTTATTCATGAAATAATCGCAGCAAATTGCAGCTCGATCTCTGAAATTATTATCGAATTGTTTCCCTCGTGCCACTTGACGTAATTTCACTCCCCTTCGGGTCGTGAAATTAATACTGTCAAAGTGTCACTCGGGAAAAATTCGATAATTTCAGAGCTCTTGTGCAATTACTACTGATAATTTTTTCACTACCTATGTATTCAGTAATAATTTATCTACTGTACAACAAAAGCTAATAATCAATCGAGAAAAGAGGAAAAGTGATAAAGTGATTTTTTAATAATATATTGTTACTATGAAACGCTTACAATTTTGAACATCTGTAACAACACAATACTTGGATCACTGAATATATCCTGGCGTATTCTCTGCTTTGGATCTTCCATAAATAATAAACAATAAATAACTTTTTATTAAGTTCACGTCTTAAATCAATTATTTATCAAACACATTATCAATATTATTTAATCAACAACTTAAAATATTCCCAATGCCAGGTCAAATTTTTAAAATTGTCACTGTCTGACTGACAATATGCTGGCAATATTCTATTTACTACTGACAAAGATTTGGAAAATATTACCACGGACATTGTGTTCATTTTTTTCTTCAAATCCTGAAAAAAAAACAATAAATATTTTTGAAAAATTTAAACGCAAAATGAAAGACTAAATTATTACCGAGGGCCGAAAGTCTCTTACAATAAATAAAAAGTTTATTTTGAATGAGATATTTTGAAATTAAAAGTCACACTAAATTTTCTTTTAGTTTTTTAGCCCTGTAACTTATTAAAATAAACATTATAGAAGTTCTCAGGGACTTTCGGCCCTCGCTAATAACGTAATCTCTTATTCTGAGTTAAAAATTTTCAAAAATACTTATTAGTTTTCTCAGAATTCGAAAAAAAAATGAATTCCATTTGAGTAGCATTTCAGCAGAAACTACGTACCCATCCCCTTAATGAAATTAAAAAACATCTATATTGTTTGATTTTTTCCGAAGGGAAATCTATATGCATTTGTATTAAATATTTTGTATTTGTATTAAATGAGGCGCTCAGAGCAACAGTGGCACAGTCCACAAATTGAGCATTTTTAGATTAATACATCAATAAAAGCAGAAAAATTGGATATATGGTTCAACAGTGGTCTACACAATCTAGCTCTATATTTGGCAAGATGGCACTACATAATGTATTGTTGCCTTGACACATACTAAAAATACGAATGAAACAGTGGCCTAACCCTCAATTGTGTGGCTCAGACCCATCAAACAAGTGTTCATCGTATCAGAATCAGAATAATACGCATAAGTCATAAGAATGACTATTTTTAATTTTATAAAGTAATATTTAATAATAATAACTTTTATCTACG
This sequence comes from Diabrotica virgifera virgifera, assembly GCF_917563875.1. Taxonomy (NCBI): domain Eukaryota; kingdom Metazoa; phylum Arthropoda; class Insecta; order Coleoptera; family Chrysomelidae; genus Diabrotica; species Diabrotica virgifera. The sequence goes on along the minus strand of NC_065448.1, from coordinate 101,912,240 downwards.
ACTGATACATAATATATGTATTATACTTGTGGTGTTTGCAATATAATGCCATATAATAATCCCTTAGGGATTAATAATGCGGGATTAATAGCTATTAATCCCTCTGGCACAACAATCACAAAATTCACCACGGAAACAAAATAATCAACCTCAAAAAGTGTCACTGTCAAACGAATAGTATATTTGACAGTTTGTGTTGAGATGGACGAAAATGAAGAATCTTTTAATTGTACACCACCAGAAATTGTAGAACTAGCTACAGCAACAGCATCTACCTTAATACCTTATGTAAATATTTGTATTAAAAACTCTACTAAAGTTAATGATGATTCTCAACCAATTCAGTTTATTAATTGTACTATTACTAATTTTAATGTCTTTAACAAATAAAGTTGTTCATTAAAAATCTTAAATTAATTAATTTGTCGTAGAAAAAGTAGAGTATACTACTCGCAATAATAGCCATCATTATTGACTCGTGGTATAATCGTCAACTTTGCAAAGTAACAAGACACTTACTCAACACGCACACACACTACACATTACACTAGGTACCTAACTGTTAAAAATTACCGTACCTACCATGCCAATGGCCATTAGTTGTCGAGGCATTAACCTTTTTTAAATAAAAAAAAACAATAATTTAATTTGTCATATTAATTTCCTATTTGGTAGCAAATTTTGTGGCTTATTACAAACTAAAATAGTAAATTAGTAATACAAAGTATTAATTTGTATTAATTGTATCAATTAAAATAAATAATTCTTTTGCGATTCAATTTTTAAATCTTTTTTCTGTCGGTATCCTACTGTGTACAGGCATTGTACAGGTAATGCTAAGAATTACCATAATCTGTTCTCGGGAGTCTTAGTACACAAGATTAATGACGATGAACGACCCAAAAATACGAAAAATGTGCATGGCCAGGTAATAATAAAAATGTTTACAAACTAATAGTGCTTTGAGGAATACGCAAAAACGTTGCCAAACTTCAGGGCTTCTTATAATCGGTAGCTCAATGTGGGCTTCCTAACGCTGCTGAACTTCTACAGAGTATATACTTTTTTTCGCAGCGAAAACTGGTGGTAGATACCATGAACTACGAGTGTATGTTTTGATAATAATTCCAGGCATAAGCAGCCCGGGCTTCGTATTGTTAATCATGATTTCAGAGCTACCTATGGTACATTTCTAAAATTTGTCCGAATATATATGAAGCCCAAGCGTATTTACATGTTCTGAGCTTGGTTAAAATATCGAGAGATGGTGTAAAGTACGTTTTTTGGGGAAATAACATTAAAGAATTACGAAGCCCGAATCCGGGCTTCGTAAGGAGGTGTCGGGCTTCGTATGACCGGTGCGATATAGCGTTTTTGGCTTCCTAAAGTCGGAATCCATATATATATATATATATATATATATATAATGAAGTATATAATCAAATAAATAAGATCAAATAAATGGATAAATAATCCAATAAATAATGTATACTCAAGTAAACCTACTACCTAAATACTGGAAGTAAATTTTTATTTATATGTAACTTACCACCACTTTGGAAAAAATATATATAATAATAATCAATGCTTAGTTGTCCCTCCAACTATACCACTATTGGCTGAAGGAATAAAAATTACCTTATATGAATTATATTATTAATAGCAATATTAAATATAAGTTCCCAATAAAAAATTCAAATTCAACCCAGAATGTAAGTTGCACAAACCTATACTATAATGAGGTCCCAAAATATAAACAAAAATCAAAACAGCGTATAAGAATACCTGATATGTATCAGAAATTAAAAATAAAATAAATAAGTAACAAGATGTGTATAGAGATACCAAACGGAAATAACAAAGAAACTTGAGATAAAAAGAGAAGAATTGACCTAAATAAATACTGTCTCAGACCAAAAATAAGGCCCCACGTTGGGCGCCAATGTAACCAGATAGAAGGACATTTTCTGTTGGGAGTGAATGCACAGAGAGTGATAAACTCCAACAGAAGTAGGAATAAGAAAATCTACTTAATGTAGCCAAAGGAACAACAATGTGGCTTCTGCGTTGAAGAAGCTGAAGTCTAAAATACTACTTTGCAGTAGTACTTGTATGGAAAGATGCCAAGACGAAGAGTATAGAATTGATATAGGACTGAAAATGAAAATTATGAATAGATAGATGTAACTTGAATAGCTAGCTCAATATGCAAGAGAATGGCCACTTTACACTCAAGGAAGGATTCGGCCAATTTGCACGGCTATTTCTGGCTGGACAATAAATTAAAGGAAATGACAATGATGGCTAGAAAAGAAGATATTAAGACAATGTTCACAAAATAGATAGAGTAAATATAATAATATAATGAAAATAGAATAAATTTTTGGGCGCCAGAAGAAGGATAACTGGGTTAACCCTCTTCCAGGTATTCTACGCTGCTATAGAGTATATTAAATTTGTAATAAAAGTATATTAAATGTACAAATATAGAGGAGTAATATGAGAAAAAAAATATGCACAATAAATATATATTTATTAAATTTAACTACTAGATGTTCACAATCTCCGAGTTAAGACAAGTAACTAGTCTGTGACTCTAACATGACAAAAAAATGATACTAGTGAAAGTCAATTAAAAAATTATCACACAAAGGTGATCTAAGAATAATCTTAATAAGGTTAGAAAATCTGAATAAGGGTACCTCTAATACAGAAAGTACAACTTACACCTAGATTAGTATGAACCCTTCACCAAATAACACTTGTACGATTTTAATACGTACACCCTAATTGAATACTACCTGATAATAGAATAAGGAAAATACCTAATGTAAATAATATATATTTTACAACTCTCAATGTGTTGACGGGTAACAAGTCCCTAAATGAACCAACTTAGTACTGGATACAAAAGATCCTTTTCTGACTAGTGGTTCTAAATAATAATCGCAAGTAAAACTAGTACCTTCCTGAGGGGATGGGTACTAGGGATTTATTCAAATATAATATAAAAAAAAATTAATAGTTAACGTTAAATAATATTTACAAAAATCTAATACAAATTGAAAAATTATGAAATAAGTTGAATGATTTTAAATTTAGGTGAATTGAACTAATATTATTTTTAAATTAACTGAGAAAACAAGTCTAAAATTAATACGAACCAAGGGGAAAACACATGTATGGGGAGAATCTTCGAGCTCGAAACTTCTACCAAGAATTATATAAATTTGGGGGAACAGTACTAACTGTTAGGCATGGTTATTATAACTAAAATGTACTTAAATTTGTAGAGAAAGAAAAAAATATTTATGTGTAATTAAATTATGAACTTATGTGTATCTAACTTAAATGTCCTGAATATTACAAAAAAAAACAGTATAAGTCTTTAACTAGTATGAATAATTGTCCCCCAAAACAAACCCCTTTTCACGCGTTCCAACACTGATCCTTGGTGTGTGGTACCAAATCCGTGGTACGAAGTTAACACCGAAGTGGTGCAACTGCCCAATAGCTAATGAACCTGTCCCTCGGAGGGTGCAGGATGATGAACCAAAACAAAACAAATGGGACTGTATCCTTAGACTTGTTCCCTGGTTGACTGAATCTTGGAAGTGTCTGCTCTCGGTGTTAGAGAGGGTTTACCAGCGGTAATAATAGATTTCTCCCGAATGGCTAAAAACAAAATATTCCCAGTTTATTCCTAATAAAACATGTCAGAAAAAGAAGTAAAAGAGAGAAGTTAATGAGGAAAGGTTTTTAGAAAAGAACTACAAAAAACCGACCTTTCACTGACCCAAAAAACCTATCTACCTTGACATTTTAACCATAGGTTGTGATCAGACTTTTAACAACTATGGCCTTGATTCGAATAGACAAGAAAACTTACAATAATAGGTTTTTTTCAAAAGAAGTTGTACATGTATGGTATAAAGAACTAGGTACTGTGAAAATATATGAACATATTAGATATGGGAAAAGAATTATGAAGTCTATGAAGTAAAATTTAGTAGGTTTCAAGAAGTAATGATATAATTGGTAATAGGTTTTCATAACTGGAAATTTTTTATGAACATAACCCCATATTAAGAATGTTATTAAAGATCTTTTCTGGATACATGATAGACACTGCAACATTCTACATAAAAGCCAATCGATGACTTAATTTAAATTCAATCCATAATGAGAATAATATTATAATTGCCACAATTATGACACCATATTGAAAAAACTATTATAAAAAACATACCGGTGTGAGATCCCTTTTCTTACAGTTTCATTATTCCGTCACTTTAATTCACTCAACTTTCTATAACTTGCAACAACAATAATGGAACTATGCAACTGGAAATAACTTATTTTAATTATATAATTAGAAAACTCACGCCGCCATTCTTATTGACACTCCCAAGACCAATCCTTCCCTCTTCACCGTTCCGGCTTCGTGACAGCTAGCGGCCGGTGTTCAGTACCAACCTCAAGAAATATCAATGTGACCACCATACACCCAGTATGACGTCACCAAGGGAATTTTGTACGAACTGGTTTTTAATATTCTAAGAAAATACTTTTGACAATAATTAAATAAGGTGTTCCCATTAATAATTAATTAAATAAGTGATGGAACGTCACACCTCCATGAGCTGAGTTTGGACGATCATACCTAGCAATTGTGGTATATTTCTCTACAAAAATAGGCTCGTTGACTGCAAGCCAGTGTTCTGTAACAGCAACTATCTGGGGAAATCCTAATTCCTCTAGAAACAAAAGTAATTCGTCAGTTTTATTTCTTATAGAACGAATATTAATCAGAACCATACTAAAGTTGTCATCACTAAAATTATTCGAGGTTTCTAGTTCCTCAGAACACGTCGTATTATTTAAAAATTTCGTCTTGGAGAGCTAGTGGAATAATAATTTCGGTGACATTCCCTTGATTTTTGCAGATGAATAATTCTTTCCGAAGTGAGAAAAGACCTAAAAGCAGCAAGATCAGCGTCTACTTCATCTGCACCGATTCCATAAGCATCGTTGAATTCTAGAAGAATTTTTCTTAGATCTTCACTCTTAGTCGGAAGTCCTTCGGAAGCCAGAAACAGTTTAACACTTGTGTTGGTATACCCATCATAAAATACTGATGCAGGTTGGTCGTGTAGAAAAGCAAGATGAATTTTAATGGCCTTCAAGATATTCGGTTCCCTTAATCTGGCTAAAAGATATCGACTATTCGAGTTATTGGTCAATCTAACTCTTGGTGGGGTCAAAGGATCCAGATTTATCGATGGTTCTAAAGTATCCTTCTTAATGAAATTAATATGAGAACGGAAATGATCTTTAGATTTGCACATTGCAATGGCCTGCTTGTCTGTCAGTATATTTGTGGTATCAACTTCATTCTTGTTGTTACTTGGAATGGTAATTGGATTTTCCAAGTTAACCGTGCTTCTGATGTTCTTCCGATTTATATCTGTCTCAGATGAAGTCGTTGGTTCGGAGTATAAGGATTCTGTAGACCACTTAACGTTTACACCCGGTGGCCAAATTTCTTTATTAAATAATAAGTCAATAGGTGTTTTAGACTTAATACCTATTTTGAATGAGGAGCCTGTATCTGAGTTGGCATGTTTAAGGAGGGCGTAACATCTTATAAATTCCTTGATACCTAGCTTCTCTTTAATGTAATGAACTACTTGTATAGGTGTGTATATTGGGGCTAAGTTGCTAATGACGACAAAGTGACATTTATCTTCTGCAATTTTTGTTTTTTTGACTGTACTGGTTTCGAAATGCTGGGTGTCTTCAGTTTGGGTACTTGAAGTGGCATATACTATGTTTTTCTTTGATACCTCTTTCTTCGTTGGTATAGTAGGTAGTTTTTTGGAAAGATTACACATTTGATTAGATATTTCACTGATGTGTGAAGAGAGCCTCTCTAATCCCAACTTTATCTCAGATGAATTTGTATCTTGGACTTGTATTTTAATCGTGTCATTTGAACAGCCGAAAAAAACTGACGATATATTGAAAATATCTTGTTCCATCCGCCTTATGGATTTTAAAAGATACTCAGAATTTAACAAGTTATTTAATTTATGAGTCTCGTCAATTTTTTTTGTGAGATAGTCTAATTTGTCGTCATTTTTTTATAATAAATCATATGTCTCTATAAATACAGGCAAATTATCTGTGAGTTTTTTAGTAACTTGAAGTAAGGCGTCAAAGTTCTCTTGTGGTATTTGATTTTTTGTTAAATTTGTTACTTTTTCATTTAAACATCTGAGGCTAGGTGAATCACATAATGTACAGAAATATTTTAAATGGGCATTTTTTGGATCTAGTAGAGTTTTTGAGGTGGTTTTATTGAGACCAGAACACTTGAGACAAAAATATCGTCTACAGTCCCCATGACAACGTATCTTGCATTTGTCCTTTTCGTAAAATTCAATCAAGCAAATATCACAATTGTAGATCATGGTGGTTAACGTTAAGCAATATTTAATTGGGTCGTTGAATGTAAAAAAAGTAAACAAAATGTAGAATAGTCAAATAAATCTGGTAACACTTACAACGAGTTTAGTTACGCAACACTCCAAAACAATAACAAAAACACTTAAACAAAGGGCCTAGCCGGGTAAGATGGTGAAAAGTGCCCCCAACCCAATTTAAATTCCATATAGGCCACTTTTTAGCACATATAGAGGAACGCACTTTCTGAAATTTTTAGCCCCCTAGGTGGTCACGTGACCCCCCTAGAGCCTAATTAGGCTTTTTATGTTTTTATTTTTTCTCTCAGCCGCATCAAGAGCTAGCCAAAAACTTTATTTAAAAAAGTTGTAAGTTTCAAAAAGATCTATATGAAAAAATTTTTTTTTATTTTTTTGGCGGGAAATTCGAATTTTTAGAACAATTTTAAACTTTTAAATACCTCTGAAAAGAAAACTAAGACACTCGTTTTTACGAAAATTAATTATAATGTGTATTTTTGCACAATCTTTCACCCTTAATTTTTTCAGATTTTTAAAATTGGTGAAACGTACCTTTAAAAATTAAAAACCGCATTTTTTCGGTTTTTTTTTTCGTTTTTTGATACAATTTTATACATATTTTTCAAAAAATGTAACACCGTCACTAGAATAGGTAAAAAACTGAAAAATAATTGGGGTTTGCTTAATAAAAATTTTTTGTAACGATATCCATTTTCAAGATACAGGGCGTTGAAGAAAACAAAATTTTACATATTTTTTACGATTTTGACGAAACTACTGGCAACATTGTAATAAAACTTGGCGGGTTTTAAGAGGTAGTTATTGTGCATGTTTTGACATACAACTAAGGATTTGATATTCATCATTGGCGCGCATAGGGGTAATGGTCTGAAATTTTCAAAGAAAAAAAGATAGTACGCCACTGACATATTTCAAATCAACAATCATTTTTGAATTCCTCATTCAATTTTCAATAAAAAATCTATCTTCTCATTTTTTCATACGACGCGCCGTTTTGCTGCAAAAAATAAAATATCTTAACGCTTCCAAAGTATTCGAATTAATTTTGATAATAATGGATGTATGAGTTTATTATGTAGATGTAGAAAGTATAGTCTGTTCGCTAAACTCAGACGCAACTTTCTAGATATTTTAGTCGGCAATTTTACCAATTTTAGGAAAATTGGCAAAAAATAATTACTAAATAGTTAATAATCACTAAATAGTTAGTAATTTTGCCAATTTTTGCAAAATTGGCAAAAAACAAAAAAATTATTGACTAAAATATCTAGCCAGTTGCGTCTGAGTTTAGCGAACCGACATACTAGAAGTTCGAATACTTTGTAAGGGTTAAGATCTTTTATTTTTTGAATAAAAATGGCGCGTCGGATGAAAAAATAAGAAGATACATTTTTTGTCACAAATTAAACGAGAAATTCAAAAACCATTGTTAATTTGAAATACGTCAGTGGCGTACTATCTTTATTCTTTAAAAAGTTCAGACCATTACCCCTATGCGCGCCAATGACGAATATCAAATCCTTAATTGTATGTCAAAACATGTACAATAACTACCTCTTAAATCCCGCCAAGTTTTATTACAATGTTGCCAGTAGTTTCAGCAAAATCGTAAAAAATGTGTAAAATTTTGTTTTCTTCAACGCCCTGTATCTTGAAAATCGATGGCGTTACAAAAAATTTTTATTAAGCAAACTCCAATTATTTTTCAGTTTTTACCTATTCTAGTGACAGTGTTACCTTTTTTGAAAAATATGTATAAAATTGTATCAAAAAACGAAAAAAAAAACGAAAAAATGCGGTTTTTTATTTTTAAAGGTACGTTTCACCAATTTTAAAAATCTGAAAAAATTAAGAGTGAAAGATTGTGTAAAAATACACATTATAATTAATTTTCGTAAAAACGAGTGTCTTAGTTTTTTTTTCAGAGGTATTTAAAAGTTTAAAATTGTTCTAAAAATTCGAATTTCCCGCCAAAAAAATAAAAAAAAATTTTTTCATATAGATCTTTTTAACCTTACAACTTTTTTAAATAAAGTTTTTGGCTAGCTCTTGATGCGGCTGAGATAAAAAATAAAAACCTAAAATGCCTAATTAGGCTCTAGGGGGGTCACGTGACCACCTAGGGGGCTAAAAATTTCAGAAAGTGAGTTCCTCTATATGTGCTAAAAAGTGGCCTGTATGGAATTTAAATCGAGCTGGGGGCACTTTTCACCATCTTACCCGGCTAGGCCCTTTGAGTAAGTCGGTCGTGATGACAACCAAAACAAAACACAACTGGTCACATCGACGACTGAAAACGAACTGTAGGGGGGCTGTAAACTTTGATTTATTCATATATTGACTTTCATAATAATAATTTTAACCTAGTTATTAAGCCTTGAAAATCGCCATTTTTCGATTTTTTCAATTTTAAATTGCTTATAAGTCGAAAGCGATCAACTTTAGAGAAAAATTATAGGAGACCTTTTTTGTCCAGAAGGGTCCAAGAAATTAAAAAAAAAATATTCGGGCCAAAAATATTGATTCTTGCAATTTGATTAAAAAAAAAATTTTTAAAAAAATTGGCCCACTTTTCACGTAGGCGACTTCTTGAACCTTAATCTGGGATGTCTCACGAATGTGATTATGCAAAAAAATCTTATGGGAATATTTTTCCCTTCGAACCAGCCGTTTTCTCCTTGTCTATATTCCTAGTTCGAGTCAACTCAAACGGCTGCTTTTAGTAAAAGTTATTTATAAATATATGAAGATTTTAATTCAACATTTACTAGTAAAAGTAGACTCCAAATAGAAAAAGTATACTCTTCCCAATACCATTTAGTAAAAGTTGATTCACACAAGCAACCGATTCTAGAACTTAAATGTTACTCGGTATGTTTAAATCGTGATAAGTAGTTGAAACGGTCAAAACAAAGAGACTCACACTCATCAAAAAAGTACATGAGATTGTACTCGTATAAACTACATTTACTGAATCGACCCAGGAATAGTCAACTCAAATTACTAAGAGGTGATTCTATTTTTCCCTCGATCGACTTTTACTAACAAGGGCAAGGAAGTGTCCTTCAATAAGTAAAAGTTACGATCGAACTAGGAATAGTCAACTCTAACTGAGAATCAACTTGAACTGTAATATACAGTGATGAGCGAGCTAATAACCGGCAAAATAACGTAAAAGATAGAGCTTTAAAGATAAAAAAAACTAGTAGAGGTGGAAGTTATCGATATAAACGTATAAATTAACATTACATTATATTACATAGTTTCCCTCCTTTAGAGGTCTGCGACAGGAGTATATTAAAAATTCTCCTGTCACAATGAGAGTTGCCACATTCCTCCGATACGTCTAAAGATAGAAACTATGTAATGTACTGTTATTTATACGTTTATATCGATAATAGTTTCCACCTCTACTAGTTTCATCTCTTTTTACTTCACAATGTATTTATATTTTACATCTTTTGCGTTATTTTGCCGGTTATTAGCGCGCTCATCACTGTAATTAAAATTTTCCGTTTTGCAATTATTAAAATAGGGTATAAAAATACCATATTTGAAATAATCTCTGTCGTTCGAAACATCGATTTAAAGATACATATATAAAAATTGCATTGTGATTTTGAGGTCGCGGATTTATTTTTTACTCGGCTCGCCGAAGAGCTCCCGACCCCACCATAAATTTAAAAAAAATTCTCTAGGCTCTTATTGTTAACCAATATCCATTTTTCTAAGTACGATTGAAAGCTAGAGCCTTTCTTTATATACAAAAATATTTGTCGACTATTTAATGTGCTTATGTTGGAGTTAGCATATTTTCGCAAATTTGCAATTTTATGCGGATCCTGAATTGCAAAATTATTATGCAAAAATTCCTAACCTATCCCAACCGATCCTAACGAAATTTGACAAAAGCTTCGGTTCTTTTTTAAATACGTTTTTTCTAGACGGAACATGAAGCTATGTATGTATAAAGAATCGAACTTTAAAGAAAAGACTCCGTTTTTTGCACCTTTTGTCCAATTATTGCTATTTTTTAAAGAAAAAGAATTAAATTTTCAATTTGTAGCTAGACAAATCGCACACCTAGTTCAATTGTGCCACAACTCCAAAAAATTCGAATTTTGGGTTAAGGCTGTAAAATATTGCCTATATAATGGCCCATCTAATGCAATACAGCCTGAACTAAAATATTGTTTTGGATAAGTATAAAGCAAGTTACTTCGGTATTTCACTGTAAGGTTTTTGGAGGTTTTGAAAATGCAATATGGCCATAACTGTTAGATGTGGCGATAATATACACTGCTACAATACAACCGATGTAATTCAGTACGTTCAATACGGCCACAACTGCAAAAATCAAGAGAGATGTGGCGATAATATACACTGCCACAATACAACCGGTATAATTCAATACGGCCACAACTGCAAAAATCAATTGATTTTTTCATTGTATTGCCGGCGTATCTCCTAAGTATTGTTTTATAAATGACTTTCTTCACAATGCAATATCGCCATAACTATCAAAACAATAATAACCATATATTTTTAATAAATTTTAATAAGATCCAGCCAATAAGTGTATGATTTACTACCTAAATTGTAATTTTGAAGCCAGTTACTCTCAAAATAAATTATTTACAGGGCATAACGCATTTATTACAAAACGTTTTGCTCATTTCTCGAGAATATTGTGTTTTGCACTTGTGGCACTATTGAACTAGGTGTGCGAAATATATGTGAAAAAAACAAAAAATTTCGATGTTTTCAGCTTTTGAAAAAAAATTAAGCAAAAAGTTTGGGACTGGGACATATCATGCTAAAACAGATCTTGCCTAAACATACCCTTAAAACTGCTTATGGGAATATTTATTTATTTATTAAGCGCAACAGGCCTTGTAGGCCTAGGGCTAAAATGTTTACATTTCTGATTACATAAATAATATAGTAAATAACTTAATATATCTTACATAACTTATAAATTTTATTTAAATACACTTCAGTCTTTTTATACACTCCTTCACAACCTCTCTCCATCTCCTTCTGTCCAATGCTAGTTCTTTCCATCTCTCAATGTTACTTTTCTTCAAGTCTTCATATACACTGTCCATCCATCTTTTCCTTGGCCTGCCTTTCCTCCTCTTTTGTATTGGTCTTCGTGAAAGTAACATTTTTGGCATTCGTTTACTTCCCATTCTCTCTATGTGCCCCAAGTATCGTATTCTCTGTGCTTTGATCGTCGTCGTAATCGTTGGCTCTTGATATAGTTCTTCCAATTCTTTATTGGTTCTTCTTCTCCACTGACCTTCTATTTTCACACCTCCATATATTGCTCTTTGCATTTTTCTCTCCCATCTTTCTAACAGGTCTGTTTCTGACTTTTTGAGCACCCATGTTTCGCTTGCGTATGTTACTGTAGGTCTGATAACAGTCTTATAAATTCTTATTTTTGTTTTTCTTGATACGTATTTGGATTTCAATAATGTGCGTAATGCTCCATGTTTTTTATTTCCTTTAGCTATTCTTGCCTTTATCTCCCCTTCTTCATGACCATTTTCATCTATTTTGGCTCCCAGGTAAATTATTTCTTTGGCTCTTTTAAACGAGTATGTTTTTTCTCCATCTATTTGTACTATGATGTTATTCTCTTTTTCTTTTTGGATCTCTCCCATTATCATATACTTTGTCTTTTCTTCATTTATTTTAAGTCCGAATTTTTTAGCTTCTGTTATTATGTTTTTCATTAACTTTTGTAGTTCTTTTTTGCTTGTTGCTAATAGCGTCAGATCATCTGCAAATGCTATGCATTGGTGGCCGTTTTTAAACATCGTTTCTTGCATGTTTACTCTGCTTTTCCTGATTATTCCTTCCAATGTTAGATTGAATGCCATTGTTGATAGTGGGTCTCCTTGTCGTAATCCTTCCTTGGTTTCAAACTTTTTGGATGTATACCCTTTCCAAGCTATTTCGTTTGTTGTGTTTTCCATCGTCATCTTTATCATCCTGACAATTTTACTTGGTATCCCCAATTCTTTCATCAGTTCGTACATCTGCTGTCTATTTACTGTGTCGTAAGCCTGCTTAAAGTCTATGAACAAAGCATATAGTACTGTTTTATGTTCGTAACAGGTAGTCTGTATTTCTTTTAAGGCAAATATTTGGTCAGTCGTTGATCTGTTGTTTCTAAAACCTGCCTGGTATTCCCCCAGTATTTTTTCCGAATAATGACTTAGCCTTTTACTTATACTTTGTGCCAAGATTTTGTAAACTATTTCTAATAGTGCGATGCCTCTGTAGTTTTCGCATAGCATTCTATCACCTTTTTTATGTATAGGGCATATTCTTGCTATGGTCCACTCTTCTGGCATTTTTTCTACTTCCCATATTCTTTTTATCAGATCATATATCTCTTTCTGTAGTCTTTTCCCTCCTGATTTTATCATTTCGGCCGATATTTCTGTTATTCCTGGGCTTTTGTTATTTTTCAAGCTCTTTATTTCGTTCTTTATTTCTTGTTCTGTGGGTATTTCTATTGCTATCTGATCATCTTCAGTTTCATGGTTTGTTTCCCTTTGTACTTCGCTCTTATTTAGCAGTTCTGTGAAATAGCTTTGCCAGTTTTCCATTATTTTTTCAGGCTCATTTAGCAATATCCCTTTATCATCTCTCATATATGGGTTGTTTTTTTGATATCCTCTTTCCATTTTTTTTTGCTTCCTGGTAGAATGATCTTATTTCTTTTTTTTGAAATTTTTCTTCTATTTCTTTCAGTTTGTTCTCGTTGTATTTTCTGTTTTTGCTTCTACATTTTCTTTTCATGATTTTTCTCAATTCTCTGTATTCTTCTCTAGTGGTTTCTTCGTCATTTGTGAGATTTTTGAGTCTTACTTTTCTTATTGCTTCTGCTATTTCTTGACATTCTTCATCATACCAATCTTTTGTTTTGTGTTTTCTTTTGGTTTTCGCTAGGATTGCTTTACTTGTGTCCAAGATTGCTTCTTTGATATTTTGCCATTGTTTGTCTGGGCTTGACGTTTCTTGTTCCCTGATTAGTCTGTTGGTTATTCCCTGTTCATACTTCTTCTGTGTGTTGTTATCTTTTAGTAGTCCTATGTTAAATTGTTTTCCAATTTTTTCTGTTGTTTTATTGTTTCGCTTTATGTTATGCTCGATTTTATATTCTGCTCTCACCAGGTAGTGGTCAGAGTTACAGTCCGCTCCTCTCATGCTCTTTACATTTATTACATTGTTTGCATGCTTCTTCTCTATTAAAATATGGTCTATCTGATTTACTGTCTTCTTATCAGGGGAAATCCACGTTCCTTTATATACATCTTTTCGGCGTAATTGTGTGCTTCTTATCACCATTTGCCTTTCTGTTGCAAAGCCTATTATTCTTTGACCATTATCGTTCGACACCTCATGCTTACTATATTTCCCTATTATGTGTTCGTATATATTCTCTCTTCCTACTTTGGCGTTGCAGTCTCCCATTATTATTTTGATGTCAAACCCTGGTAATTTATCATATTCTCTTTCCAATTGCTCGTAGAATTCATCTTTTTCTTCTTCGGTGGCATCTTCAATCGGTGCGTGTACATTTATTATACTTATGTTTCGTTTGTCCCCTTTTAATCTTATTGTGCATAGTCTATCTGATATTGGTTGGAATGCCATTACTCTTTCCTTCCATTTTCGCTGTATTATAAAACCTGTTCCTAACCTTCTGGTTTCTCCCCCGCTTTTAAAAAATACCACGTCTTCTATTTCTATTTCTACTATTTCTGTTTCCAATTGTTTTTTCTCTTGTAAAGCTATTATTTCTACATTATATCTTTTAATTTCTCTAATTAATTCTTTGAGTTTTCCTGTTTCGTATGTGCCTCTTACATTCCATGTACCCAAGTTGACTTTAGTTTTCTTTTTGTTATCTTTACTTATTGCCTTGTCCCTTGCCTGCGTCGTTTCCTTCTTATTTATCCCTGTTGCAAACTGTATCTTGTCATTTTTCGGCTTTTCTTTTTTATTGCTGTCTTGATTTGTTCTATTTCCATAGTTCGTAATCCTATTCTTTGCATTTTTCGTCGTCATTTGTTTCCTTTCATTGCTATTGCTTAGTTTTTTGCTTTGGTCTCTACCACTAACGTTTGGTTCATTCCATCCCAGCGCCATATTTCATGATCGGCATATATTTTCTTATACCCTACTTTCACTTTTCTCCCTTCCTTTCTTAGTTCTTGCGCTTTTTGTCTGACATGTTTCTGTACAATTCTGTCGTTCTTTGATAGGTCATCGTTGATATAAACTAGACCTTCTTCTCGATTTCTCAATTTGGTTTTGTTTCGCATGATTTTTCTTTTATCTTCTTCCTTTTCAAGCTCAACCAGACAAACTTTTTCTCCTAACTTCAGAGCCTTCTCTATTTGTACATCTACTTTTAATTCTGTCTGCATAAAATTTTTCATTGCATGTTTTAGGATATCTGGCCCATTTGTATCTATGTTCAATCCCTGTATAATTATATTTTTCCGCCTTTTTTGATTTTCTAAACTTTCAAGCCGTTCTTCTATTTGATAAACTGCCTGTTTTAGTTTCGTGTTTTCCTCTCTTAATGTTACATTCTCCTGGCGTAGCTCTCTTATTTCATCTCTATATTCTTTCTGCTCTCTACGCATCTCGCTAAGTTCTCTTGATTGTTCCTCGATTTTTAGACTTACTCCTGCCATCATTTCCATAATTTTTTGTATATTCTCCTCCATTTTCTCCTTTCTGTAGGAAGGAGATCTGCTTATTTTTCGACTTTTGTTAAAAGCCCGTTCCAATTCTTCCTCTTTTCTCTTCTTGTCGTTTTCGTCTGTCGTGGTACCGTCACTTTCTGTTCGAAATAATAGCTCTTCGTATTTTTTATCTTCTCTGCTCATTACAACTGGTTCGTTTTACTGCGATAAAGGTCTCGTTCGGACTATCTCCGCGGAAACTTAACCTTTCTCAGTGTAGCGTCTTACTTTTTTTCTTTTTTTTTTTGATAAAATTATATTGAGCAGTATATACTATTTCGCTCCTCCCTACTTACAGGACTTCCCTGTCGACTTGGCAACACCGCGTTCCAATCAAACAAGAATCCACTTCGAATATCGTAATATCAATGACGTTTTATTTGTTTATGTGTTACGCTTACCTTTGATTTTTGCCAATTTGGAGCACAATTTCAATATTTAGTTTATTATTTTTCGTTCAGCGCGAAGATTACTCACTTAACTTCACACTTTAGCGTTTGCTGTAATTGATTTACTCTGCATTTCGCGAAAAACGGGTTTAATGCAGGAGCAAAATACAATTAATATTTACACACTCAGCGCAACGTTGCCAATCCCCCTTTTTTAATTTAAAAATTATTTAATTAATGAATATTTTTATTATTACACAAATATTTTTATTCCAGGGCAGAATCAGAAAAACATCAAAAATAACTGGTAAGTCACTTTTTGAATCTATTTTAATTATCCAAATATAACAAAACCTTTATTTAAGTAATATTTGGAAAGATCTATTTCAACCCAAAATATAATTGGGAGAACACAAAAAATAAAAGCAACCTAAAAATAAAAGCCCTAAATGTTTCGAATAAATTCGTTATCGACCTGAAACAGGTCGATTTTTATTTTTACATTATGATTTTTTGGCAGATAATCATACTAGTGACGTCATCCATCTGGGCCTGATGACGTGGATAACTATTTTTTTGAATGAGAATAGGGGTCGCGTGCTATCTCGCTTAAAAGTTTATTCAATTCTCTATCCATTAATTAGTATAGTATACTTAAACCAAAAGATGGCATAACCCAGATATCCAAAGTGAAAGTTATCCTTCAATACCAAATTGTTCTATATGGTCCACACACTGTCCAGAAAAAAGTCACACTATTTTGAGCGTCGGGTTTGGGGGGGAGAGGGGGGAGAAATCGGAAAATTCGTAGCTTTTTACGTTTTTCGTCAATATTTCTAAAACTATGCGGTTTAGCATGAACAACCTTCTATACAAAATTGTTCTACATTAGATTTGAAATAAAAAAGGCCCTATGCATATTCTTTCTAAAATGAATGGTTCCAAAGTTACGGAGGTAGTATAGTATAACTGGTTCAAAAAATGGCCTAACCCAAACATCCAAAGTAAAAGTTTTCCTCCAACACCAAATTGTTCTGTATGGTCCACATATTGTTCAGTAAAAAGTTACACCATTTTGAGCGTCCGGTTTGGGGGGAGATAGGGGGAGAAGTCGGTAAATTAGTAGTTTTTTTAAGTTTTTCGTCAATATTTCTAAAACTATGCTTTAGCGTAAACAATGTTATATACAGAAATGTTCTACATGAAATTTAAAACAAAAAATCTTGTATACATAATTGTTATAACATCAACGTTTCCAGAGTTACGGAGTGTGAAACGTCGAGGTTTTCGATCCTTTTTATATTTTTTGGGCAATGTATGGTATAACTATACCAAAAACCCAGACATCCAAAGTGAAAGTTATCCTCCAACACCAAATTGTTCTATATGGTCCACATAATGTTCAGAAAAAAGTCACACCATTTTGAGCGTCGGGTTTGGGGAGGAGAGGGAGGAGAAATCGGTGAATATAAAAAGTATCGAAAACCTCCACTTTTCACTCTCCGTAACTCTGGAACCGTTGATTTTATAACAATTATGTATGGAACCTTTTTTATTTTAAATTTTATGTAGAACATTTTTCTATAGAACATTATTTACGCTAAAGCACAGTTTTAGAAATATTGACGAAAAACGTAAAAAAACTACTAATTTGCCGACTTCTCCCCCATCTCCCCCCAAGCCGGACGCTCAAAATGGTGTAACTTTTTACTGAACAGTATGTGGACCATATAGAACAATTTGGTGTTGAAGGAAAACTTTTACTTTGGATGTCTGGGTTACGCCTTTTTTGGACCAATTATATTATACTACCTCCGTAACTTTGAAACCGTTCATTTTAGAAGGGTTATGCATAGGGCCTTTTTTATTTCAAATTTAATGTAGAACAATCTTGTATAGAACGTTGTTCATGCTAAAGCGCATAGTTTTAGAAATATTGACGAGAAACGTAAAAAACTACGAACTTACAGATTTCTCCCCCTCACCCCCCCAAACCCGACGCTCAAAATGGTGTTACTTTTTTCTGAACATTAAGTGGACCATATAGAACAATTTGGTGTTGGAGGATAACTTGCACATTGGATGACTGGGTTTGGGTCTAACTATACCATACTAAATGAAAAAATTAACATAATTATTTATACCGGGTGTCCACGAAAAATTTTTTGAATTAAATTAATTGTCACAAAAAGAAGAATGTATGTAATTTATAAATAATAAACATTACTTTTCACTTAATTTCTATGTTCAAACTGCCAACTATCAGTCTCTTGGCAGTTAGAACATTGAATTTAAGCGACGAACAATGTTTATTTACCAAATAAACATTTTCGCTATTTCCTGGCAGCAGTAGAATGGATTTTAAATTAAATAAATTATATAGGTTCTTTTTTTGTGTCAATTAATTTGTAAATGTGTAAATACACTTGTGAGCACAAAAATCGGGTCACTCGATGAATTATACACGTTAGATATCTCGAATGTCCTAAACTTGTTATCCGATTTGATTGCTTTTTTAGTAAGTTATAACCTTATTTCTTAAGAAAATCAATGTAATAATATTGTTGCTAGACAATAAATGTCATTTTATACCGGATGTTAGAATCATACTCTGTTTTTTACTTAAAGTTCGGAACACCTTGCGGAATATTTTAGTATATGTAAAATATTAAAATTATAACTCAATTGTAGCCTTAGGCTTCGTTAATATTTTCGTTTTTGATTCATTTGTTTATATTGGATAATAAAAAAGTTAGGTGCGTTAACAACTAGCCATGATTTTCATTAATTATATCCTCATTTTCTGTTTAGCATAAACAAGCCTACAGTAGGCTATGAGAAATTAACAATTTAATGGATGTCAAATTGTTAACATTTAAAAAGTGTCTGGGTTGATGAGAAAATTATTAGATTTATTATTTAAAGTTTAAAATTAGGTCCGTATTTTTTTGGATGTTTGGTAAAATGGAACGCGCTACACGGAATTTGACCCGCGATGAGTGTGTTTAAGTAGTTATCTTACACTTACATAGCGAAGAATTTAGCTATATACCGTGCTATCGGCACCTTATATTGGTAACAATTTTTTGCTAATGCACGATAATGCACGATAAGACCTCACGTTCAAGAACTGTAACCAAACATTTACAACTAGTAAATCTTCGGACTTTGAAATTGGTCATCGCATAGTCCAGATCTCAACCGGAACGTGTGTAACATAATTGGTAGAAGACTACGACAGCGTTTGCCACCTCCTAGAACCTTACAAAAGGTAGAAACAGTAGTAGCGCTCGAGATTTGGAATGATATTGATCAAGACCAGATAGCATACCTCATTTGTAATATAAAAGTACATATCTCTTTTATTATCCAACATAAGCGAATGAATCAAGAACAAAATGTTCGGAAGGCTTAAGACTACAAGTCTCGAGTTTTAATAACGTGTGATCCAAAATTATTGTCACCATAGGTGGCTCTGAACGACAGAGATAGCTATACAGTGCATGTCTATTATAAATTCAGATATAGTTTCTAGTTTACGTCAACTTTGACAGATACTTGTCAGTGTACGAACGTCAACTTAAAAAACACTATAATTGAACATAAAAAGTAGCAGAGGAAGCAAAAGGATACTTATCTTTTCAACGTGTTTTCAATCTGTATTCTTTGTTTGGAAAAGTCATCATAACAACACTGAATATAGCAGCAGTTGGCCGTGACGTCACACTCCGGCGGCCTTTCATTTTAAAACAAGACATACGTGTTTTTTTGCACGGATAGCTTTGATCCCAATAATTGTGGATCGCTCGTTATAAATATATTATAATATGCAATATTATTCCAAAGGGTGTTTCGAAGTTTAAGGAAAAACACAATATGATAATTATACCCGGTATAAAATGACATTTACCTGTCTAGCAACACTATTATTACATCGATTTTCTTAAATAATAAAGCTTTAACGTACTAAGAAAATCACTCAAATCGGACAATAGGTTTAGAAAATTCGAGACATCTAACGTGTATAATTCATCTATTTTTTTGCTCGCAGGTGTATTCATGTCAATATTTATATTACCGAAGAGAAAATTGAATAACCTTTTAAACTAGCTAGCACACGACCCCTATTCTCATTTTAAAAAATCGTCGATTGCGTCATCACGCTTAAATGGATGACGTCACTAGTATGATATATTATGTCAAAAAATCATAATTCAAAAATAAAAATCGTCATGTTTAAGGATTTTTCCTTAAAGTCGCTGGCTTACGAAATAACGAATTTATTCCAAACATTTGCACCATACGTATATCAGTCACAAAACATAGTCCCATTAGCTATATTATGCACGCTTTTCATTAAACGGTATAATTTTAACGACGTTCTACACCTTCGTTGCGGGAAAGGGGGGGGGGAACTTATATGCAAGCGAAAGTTGATAACAATGCATTTATAGCAGAATACTCAAATCGTATGTTTCAGTATTAAATACTTTATAAAAATAAATTATAATAAATTACGGAAATTATGGAATAAATTACGGAATTAATTATAATAAATAAATTAAACATAAATGGTACGGTAAAAATCCTCATTTTTTAATATGTTATTCCTTACAAAAAAACCTTTAATTTAAGCTTTAATTTAAATAATTAAAAATCGTAAATTTGGGTCAAAAGTTATTAACTTTTTAAGAATTCCCATAAGAGCCCATGTTAAAAGTTAACTTTGACCCTTAATAGTAATTAAACGGCACGGTAAAACAATTTTTAAAAAATCAAGTCTTAGTTTTTTAAGTAAACTATAACATACTAAAATTTCATGAAAATCCTTAATTCTTTGCCGAAGGTGTAGAACGTCGTTAAGTCTTCATTAAACAAAACAATTACTTTGTGTTCGACAAAATTTAGCGGAAAGAGAGTCTCAACTGTTTAAATTAAAATCACGATATAAATTATCCAACGCCAAATAAAATTGTCAATTTGCGACTTCGATTTTGAATTAATTTTAAAATTCGTTCTAAACAAGTCGACCGATAATATTTATTCGATACTATTGGTAGTACCTCTTCTTCTTAAAGTACCTATCCGTTCCGGATGTTGGCGATCATCATGGCTATCTTGACTTTGTTTACCGCAGCGCGGAACAGTTCAGTGGTAGTCGTGTTACTTTCGTAAAATTTGAAGCCAGGAAATGCATCTTCTTCCCGGTCCTCTTTTACCATTTACCTTCCCTTGAAGAAACAGTTGGAGAAGGCCGTAACGTTCTTGATTTCTCATTACATGTCCTAGATATTATAATTTTTTTGTTTTGATCGTTATGAGAATTTCACACTCTTTCCCCTTTCTACGCAGGACTTCCACATTAGTAACTCGGTCAACCGAGAATATACGTAAGATGCGCCTATAACACCACATTTCGAAAGCTTTGAGCCGATTCATAGATGCAACAGTTAGTGTCCACGCTTCCCTTCCGTAGAGTAGAACTGTGAATATGTAGCATTTCAACAGACGGTATTTTGTTTTTAATGATATGTCTTGACTGTTGAAAATGGGTCTCATTCTAACGTATGCTGCTTTCGCTTTTATTATTCGCTGTTTAATTTCGGTTGAGTGGTCCCATTGGCTATTTAAATTCGTACCCAGATATGTATGTATATTGCTCAATTCTTTCGATATTCTGTTGGTTGATTGTAAGTTGAGCGTTTAGTATTGGTTTTTTACTAATTGTCATAAATTTGGTCTTCTTTATGTTAAGAGCTTGTCCGTATCTGTTGCTGACTTCTGTCATACGATTTGTTAATATCTGTAAATCATTAAGATTATCGGCAAAAACTATGGTGTCATCTGCATATCTAATATTATTCACCCATTCACCATTTATTAATACTCCTTTCGCACAACCGTCTAAAGCTTTCTTAAATACCCATTCAGAGTAAATATTGAATAACAGTGGAGATAAAATACAGCCCTGTCGTACTCCTCGTTCTATTGCAATTTTATCAGTTAACTGGTCTTCTATTTTGATTTTGGCCGTATGATTGTAATAAATGTTTCTGATAATTCTTAGATCTTTGTTGTCAATTCCAATTTCTTGCATTAGAGCTATTAATTTGTCATGTTTTACTCTGTCAAATGTTTTTTGGTAGAACCTGATATGATTAAATACGATTTTTCAAAATTTATATCGAAACTAGTGAACAAAAAATGTGTATTAACAATTAATAATCCAATAAACGACAAATAGTTTAAGCCATTCGCTGTCGATAACGCGCCAGAGCGTGATATGGTTACTTCAGTCAGGTGCCGTTCACGCGCTTGCGAGCGATATTGTTAATTCATTCAGGTGCCGTTCAACAAAACGACCCCTTGCCGAGTTCCACCGTCGTCGATAGGCAGCGAATGGGTTAAATGCGAATAAGTTCATATTTCATTTTTGTTTAATTCGTTATGTAATTAGTATTAACAAATATTCGCATGTACCCTTTTTACTACAAACACACGTTACCGTTAGTCAAAATTTCTGACATCAGAACACTGCCAAAACATTAGAATATGACTTTTCTCATAGCCATGTTTATTGTATAATGAGAAGCTAGGTAACATTACTTGTCAGATATATTTCTGTACCCTAGGATCAAAAATGGCCAACTCCATTTTTGCAACAGTGGAGATAAACACGTATTTATGACGAACACAATAGACTGGCATTTCGTGATACATTATTATTTTCATACTAACATATTATAGTTTGTGTATCAATTAATATTAATGTACCAGGAAACGCCAGTCTATTGTGTTTGTCACATATACGTGTTTATTTCCACTGTTTTAAAAATGGAGTTGACCATTTTTATCAAATGGAGTTGACCAACAATTAAAACAGTTGTCAGCTACCTGGCGGGAGCCGAAAAATGCACGAGTTCAAAAACTAAAAAAGCAACTTAAAACTACTACAATTTTCTATATCTTGGGATCTACTCAATGAATTTTGATATTTCTTCTTTTAATTTGTATGTACTTTTGTGTAAATTACAAATATGCAATTTGTCTAGACATTTAATAATTAATAAACAGTCTAATTTTTTAAATAATTTTTGAAAAAATAATATTTTCTCAAAATTCCATTTTTTGTAATGATACTATCATTATTAATCATAGAAAAAGTTAAGGTATATTTTAATGAATAAATTATGTTCAATAAATTATTATTTAATAAAAATAATTTATTTATTAAAATATACTTTAACTTTTTCTATGATCATTATATGATAGAATTGATTCAAAAAATGACATAACCCAGACATCCAAAGTGAAAGTTATCCTCGAACACCAAATTGTTCTATATCGTCCATATAATGTTCAGAAAAAAGGTACACTTTTTGAGAGTCGGGTTTGGGGGGGAGAGGGGGAGAAGCAGGGCCGGATTTAAGGGAGGGCAGGCTGGGCAGATGCCGGGGGCCCCCACATTTCGGGGGCCCCCACAAAGTCCCAAACATAAGAGATTCATTTAAACAGATATTGGCAGGAGATACAGGAACAATGTATGACAAGTATAAAATGAAGGAGCGAAGAGTGATAATATTGCATTGTTCATGGTTATGTTTTTGACCTTCCACCGGGTGGGTGTATTACTTCGTTTGTAAATTCTTATGAAGTGATGAGAAGAGAATTTTGTGATAGGAAACATGTAGATGCAGATAGTAGGCTTATGGATCACGAAATGTCTAAAGCACACGAAAGAATTGGGCGTATTGATACTGAAGTAGCAAAACAGAACGAAGAAATAAAGAATTATTGGAAAATGGTAACTCAAAGACTAATTTTAGAGTTATAAAGTTTATTTGTGAACGAGATTTAGCATTTCGCAGCGAAAAGGAATTGTCGAGTTCATCACAAAATGAAAATTATTTGAAAGTACTCCAGTTATTAGCTGAATATGATCAATTTTTGAAGCACCATATTTTAATAAATATTCAAATCCTGGAAGCGGGCATGTCAACTATTTTTCATCAACCATATGTGAGGAAATTGTACATCTGATGGGTCAAAACGTATTAAATGAAGTAGTTTCAAGGATTAAGAAGTCACAATATTATTCAGTTCATACAAATCAATTAACTGTGACATTTCGTTACATAGAAGGTTTCACTCCTGTTGAAAGGTTTACTATATTTTTGCCAAAGCGCTGTCATAAAGCAGAAGATATATTTAATTATCTAATGACATTTTTGCAAGAACATGATATCGATCTGAAAAACTGCAGGAGACCGTTGTACGTTAATGCGTCAGATATCAATGGAAAATACAATGGTGTTCAGGCTGAAATTATAGAACAAAAAGGTACATATCCATACGTGGGTGCTCCGTGCTCGGTGTAGCTGCTTAAATGGATACGGCATGGGCTCCCCTACATATAAACAGCAAACCGGTTAAATCACTGGTTGGCGATCACCAACGTATCTACTATGTGGAGCTGCTACACCGAGCACGGAGCACCCACGTATGGATACGTACCTTAACATCTTGGAGTTGTGGATTCCTTGTGTCGCCCACTCTCTAAATTTAGTTTCAAAAGCTGCAACTGAGTGTTATCATGTATTAGCATAGCACCGCATTCTTTAATTTCTTAGAAGAACTAGCTTATATATATTTTTCACTTCCTCTACATATAGATACAACTTAACAGAATGTTTTAAAGCTGCGTCTTAAAGCGACAGCAATACAGACCGTGCCAAAAATATTATTGTTCCTAAAAGTTCAAATACTGCTAGATGGTCATCTAGGTAATGCCGCAAAAGAACTAGTTAAAGGTTATATTCAGATTAAAGGAGCAATATCCAAAATTTCGGAAGACTATGAGCAACAATCTAAAACTCATTGCAAATGGTTTGTTGTACCTATAATCGAATGTGTTTACTGGAAACAGAGAGGATATCAGGGAGGACAAACAGCACAATCTTCAAGATCCAATTATTGACCTTAATTCAGGAGTGCCAGCACTTAGATCACTTATACAAATTTTACAGTCAAGACGTGACAATTTCGAAATATATGAGAACATCGGGGAAGTTTAGAACTCAAAATTGTATCGGTATTATAGATTACGTCTAAGTCAGAGGCTTTCTGCATAGGATTACATCCATTCCAATTTTGGATTTTTACATCATTTTGGAAAATTGGAAAATTTAACTCTAATGAAATTGAAGCTCACTCACTAAAGCTTATTAACATTTATAGCAATGATTTAGATGAAAACTTATGTGTCTATCTGGTACAGTTTGTAAGATTCTTTAATTCATTTAAAGAGGAAATCAGCTCATCAAATATAAGCAAAGAATTTCAAATGTACCAACTGCTAAAAAAAAAAGAATATGAATGATAATTTTCCAAATGTTGAGGTGACACTTTGTTAATATTTAGGTCTGATGCTAACTCACTGCAGTGGTTAGAGATCATTCTTAAAATTTAAGTTAATTAAAAATCGACTTCGGTTTATGATGGGCCAAGAGTGTTAGACTCATCTCTCTACAATGAGCATTTGCCACGATGTCTAAATGCAACTTATGTCCCACATAATCAAGAAATTTTTATTTAAAATATCTCGAAAAGTTCCCGGACTTCCATAAATCTTACTATTATTTTTAGTATTTTACTGTAACAAGTAGCTCTTGTACTTTTTATTATTTAAAATTATATTTATAAAAGTTGATCAATATTTTTTTAATGGTAGGAGGTAGGGCCCCCACACCAATTCGGCCCAGGGGCCCCCACAGGCTTAAATTTGGCTCTGGGGAGAAGTCGATAAATTCGTAGTTTTTTACGTTTTTCGTCAATATTTCTAAAGCTATGAGGTTTAGCATGAACAACATTTTATACAAAAATATTCTACAATAAATTTGAAATAAACAATGTCCTATACATAATCCTTCTAAAATGAACGATTCAAAAGTTACGGAGGTAGTATAGTATAATTGGTCCAAAAAAAGGCCTAACCTAGACATCCAAAGTAAAAGTTTTCCTCCAACACCAAATTGTTCTATATGATCCACATATTGTTCAGTAAAAAGTTACACCATTTTGAGCGTCCGGTTTGGGGGGGGGGAGATGGGGGAGAAGTCGGTAAATTAGTTATTTCTTTACGTTTTTCGACAATATTTCTAAAACTATGTTTAAGCGTAAACAATGTTATATACAAAACGTTCTACATAAAATTTAAAACAAAAATGGTCCTATCCTTAATTGTTATAAAATCAACGGTTCCACAGTTACGGAGGGTGAAATGTGGAGGTTTTCGATACTTTTTATATTTTATGGGCAATTGAAGATGATTTTGGGTGGTGAGGTTGACGTTTAATTCTTCAAGGGATTATCACTAACATACCATCGGCCACTGAAATAGCAAATCCTGTTAAAGAAATTTTCTTTCAATCAGTAAAAGTATTATAAATTGCTCAAAAAATATAAAAAGTATCGAAAACCTCCACTTTTCACCCTACGTAACTGTGAAATCGTTGATTTTATAACAATTATGTATAGGACCTTTTTTGTTTTAAATTTCATGTAGAACATTTTTGTATAGAACATTAAAGCATATTTTTAGAAATGTTGAAGAAAAACCGAAAGATACCGATTTCTCCTCTATTTACCCCCAAACGGGACGCTCAAAATGGTGTAACTTTTTACTGAATAATATCTGGACCATATAGAACAATTTGGTGTTGGAGGAAAACTTTTATTTTAATGTCTGGGTTAGGCCTTTTTTGGACCAATTATACTATACTACCTCCATAACTTTGGAGTCGTTCATTTTAGACGGATTATGCAGAGGACCTTTATGTTTCAAATTTAATGTAGAACATTTTTGTGTAGAAGGTTGTTCATGCTAAACCGCATAGTTTTAGAAATATTGATGAAAAACTTAAAAAACTACGAATTTACCGATTTCTCCTCCCTCTTCCACCCAAACCCGACGCTCAAAATGGTGTGACTTTTTTCTGAACATTATGTAGACTTGTAGACCATATAGAACAATTTGGTGCTGGAGGATAACTTTCATTTTGGCTGCCTGGGTTTGGATCTAGCTATACCATATTTTAATGATATGATTAAGAAAATAGGTATTTGGAAAAAAATAATTTTTTCAAGAAATGTTTAAACAAAGTAGACCCTTTATTAATTAATACATTTATAATAAAATTGCATAATATGTAATGTATGTAGAAATTACATACAAATTAAATTGTTAATAATTAAAAAAACGGACGTGAACTCTAGACAGGACACGGGTAGGTTTTCTTCCTATAGGTCTACAATAATTAAAAAAGTAGTCAGCTACCTGAATATTTCAGTTGTTATGAAAATGATGTAACAGTGTGAAATAGCTTCAGTGAAATAACAGTTAAAAAATAACGGCTACTACTATCGCAACACATTCTTATCTTATACTAGTGCAAATTGCAAATTATACATAATCATAATTTTTCATTTTTATCTAAAACATTCTGTGTTTATTTTCACCGGTCAAAAGTGAATTCATACCATACTGTGATCAGTGTGATTTTTGTTCTTCTCCCTTTTGTAAAATATTATTTTTTATAAATTCTATGTTCCTCATTTTAATACATTTCTTATTTAAGGGACCGTTCAAATATTACGTAACGCAGGTTGGGAGGGGGGTCAAAAATCTTCAAAAATTGCGTTACGTAGGGGGGAGGGGGGTCAAAAATCTTCAAAAATCGTGTTACATAATACTTGAACGCTCCCTAAATAAAAAATTCTGGGGGGCGGCTACTAGAGAATTGCCTAGGGCGGCAATTGACCTAAACGCGGCCCTGCTTCTAATTACATTTTTGTCAGCTCTTCCGTTTTTCTGAAAATCTAATGGACTTTCTGATTTCAAATGAAATACCCTATATATTTTTTGCGTTTTGAATTCCTTAAGAAAGACTGATTATTTTTCATGTTATATTCCCTACACCTAAATGCCATAATTTCGGAGATATTGCTACATTTATTAAAAAAAAAAATTAGACATTACGGTAGACATTATTTTAGGTTCTTTGGATCATTAGGAACAAAAAAGTTTTTTCGTAATTTTTTTGTAAAGTTAATCGTTTTCGAGTAATAAACATTTAAAAACTGAAAAAAAAAATCAAATAATGACGATTTTCAAGGTTCAAAAACACAAGTAAAAAATATAATTTTTGAAATTACAAAGTACCTAAATTCAAGTACAACTGTTCCTCTAATAGCTTGCCATAGGATTTCTTGGCTCATTTTATTTTAAAATATTGCTTTTTAATTTTTAATGAATTGTCTCAATACTCAATGTTTTAAAATGAAACAATCTCAAATTACTTATCGGTAGCTCATAAAATAAGGCTTGAGCTTGAATTTGGGTACTTGGCTGTTTCAAAAATAATATTGTTAATTTGTGTTCTTGAACCTTGAAAATCGTCATTATTTGTTTTTTTTTTTTTCAGTTTTAAATTGTTTATAACTCGGAAACGATTAATTTTACAGAAAAATTACTAAAGATTTTTTTGTTCCCAATGATCCAAACAACCTAAAATAGTGTTTACCCGGGCCAAAAAAATTGATTTTTAAAATTTGTTTAATTTTTTTTTAAATAAATGTAGCAGTAACTCCTAAATTATGGCATTTAGGTATAGGGAATGTAACATGAACAATAATCAGTATTTCTTAAAGACTTCAAAACACAAAAAATATACAGGATATTCCATTTGAAATAAGAAAGTTCATTGGATTTACAGAAAAACGGAAAATATGACAACAATGTAATTAGCATTATAATATCGGCCGTATTAGAAAATCCCTATCTACCAAAATACATTAAAATCGTGCAAGCCGTTTTCGAGATAATTGAGTGTTTCCATACACAAAACTCACTCTGTATTTAAAGTCTTCTACGGTATAAAATAGTTCAAATGACCCGTGACGTCACATAGTTTTACATTAGTTATTATTATGGTTATATTTCGCTGTGTCTAGGTACACGCTAACGTGTACGCAAATAAAAAGTTAGGTACACGCGAATTAAACTTCATCAAGCCAGTGACGTCATTATTTAGCGTGCGCAGTGACTGTATATAATATTTTGGTACATGCTATTTTGATACGTTTAGTGTTTCTTTGATAGAAAAATATTTGTTAAGGGAAGGGAAGCAGAACTATTCAGATGTTTCAAACTTAATTGTAATAAATCAATGTATATATAAAAGTATATATTTAGGTTAGCAAAATAAATATATGTATTTAGTTGACATGACACGTACAAAATATTGTTAAAATAATTTTTATACGTAAGTTAATTATTATAATCAACTATTCTAAATGGGAAATAAGCCACAATTTAACTTAAAAAATGATTTTATTAACGTTTCGACGTCCAAATCGGATGTCATTGTCAAAATAAAAAATTATTCAGATTAAATAAATTATTAGAAAAAATTTTTTACTAAGCAACAACATTTTTGTTTCATTTAATAATATTTTATATTTTGACAACGACGTCCGATTTAGACGTCGAAACGTTAATAAATCATTTTCTTTTAGTTAAATTGTGGCTAAGTTTCCATTTAGAATAGTTGATTAAAAAAATCCCACAAGGAAATAGCTTCAGAACAAGTTAAATATTATTGTGAAAGCTTTAGGTCTTCCTTTTATTTTAATTTTGGACGGTAATACTATTTCACTTATAGATAAAAAAATATATATTAATTTATAGTCTCTTAACTTTTTCATACTGTTTTAAAATCTTAAACTCAATAAAACAACTAAATAATTGTCCACGCTGCATAGTTAATTTAAAAACAAACACTAAACAAATAAAAAATAAGAAATCTCTTTACTAATCAATATTAAAATTAAAGTGTAAACACAACGCGATTAAAGAAATTCCAACACTCTGACACTCTAACTTTTTTATTTGCGCACAGGTCAGCGTGTACCTAGACACAGCGTTATATTTAGGTATATTCTTCTTCTCCTTCTTTAGTTTATTGGCATCCACCTACTTGGGTATTTGGCCAGCTCGTCGTCGGGAATAAAGGAAAAATATGTATATTCTAATGACATTTATCGTATGTCGTTGTAATAATATTATACCAGTTTGTTGAGATTGGAGTTTGATACAGTTTTTGAAGGAAAGGAAAGAAGGTTTACTATTGAAAATAAAACCATTTTTTAAAAGTACAAATTTTCTATGAATAAAAAAATAACCATTTTCAATTTCGTTGCAAAACGAAAACACAGCCGAACCATATTCTAGTCCAATCAGAGAGTGCCGCAAGCACCCCTACCGGTTTCGAAACTTATTAGTCTCTCATCAGGAGGCACATATACTGCTCTCCCTAATCCAACCAAAACAAACCCCAGCGTGCAGTCCCGGATTGCAACGAACGAAATGGCATAGATGCCCTAGCGGCAACTGCTAGCAAAAAGACTAAGTTTCCACTCTAATGGCATATAAAACAACATAATGCTATTCTACATCCCACCAGAATGAAAACAATGGGAACCTTCTCTGGTTACACCTCCGAGGCTTCTACAATTTGTAAGCCATACGGATGCTAAGACTAAGGAAGATGAAGGAATTCTACAATTTACAATTCAGGTCCCATCTGCTCAGCGCGGTAAAGTTCCAACGAGAATGGTTCCCTTCATACTCCACACAGAGTAAATGTAAATCAAAAATGAATAACCATTTTCAATTTCGTTGCAAAACGAAAACACAGCCGAACCATATTCTAGTCCAATCAGAGAGTGCCGCAAGCACCCCTACCGGTTTCGAAACTTATTAGTCTCTCATCAAGAGGCACATATGCTGCTCTCCCTGATCCAACCAAAACAAACCCCAGCGTGCAGTCCCGGATTGCAACGAACGAAATGGCATAGATGCCCTAGCGGCAACTGCTAGCAAAAGACTCATTCTAATGGCATATAAAACAACATAATGCTATTCTACATCCCACCAGAATGAAATCTGTATGAATAGTTCCAACGATCAAAATCACTTTTAACGTCACATAACTGTATTTTTTACTGACGTTTATAATGTCTAATTTAAAATTATATATACAATTGGTGTAGAATGTAAACATACAACGTTGTGACGTCACGACGTGTTTTGGAGAGGCTGGTATAAGTTGAAGTTTAAGTCGTCTTTAGGGACCAAACAAAAGACAAACAAAACTTTTTTATTTTTGATACAGGTTTTAAATTATGTTCTGTTGTGATTTATAACATTTTTTTCGACTTGGAAGTTCCCTATTGTCTAAAGAATATTCTCCATGGACTAAGTGGTCCTATTATTCAATGTTGAAGGCAACTTTGACCACAAATAAAGACATAGATATAAGCAAGTTTACGAATGTCTTGTATAATTGTACCTATGTACAAATGTTTCTGCTAAAATTAAGGAATATATTAATTTATAAGTATGTAAGTAGTAATTTTCTTTACCATTTGTACTCACCTATTTCTTTTTTTATACCTAATATCGGCCGTGTCTAGCAAGTGGTTGCGTAGGGTAGCGGTATGTGTATCTAGTTACGGACGTGTTAGTACTTGTTTTGAGTCCCCCGTAAGGAAAAATTTTTTGTTTAATATTAATGGTTATTGACATACTTAGACTATTATAAGGACTTAAAAAATGATTAAAAATAATTAAAATAATTAATCGGGCTGTTGCCCAATAACGTCATCCGACAAGTCCCGACAAGCTACCCCAATGACGTCACCCCGACAAGTCGGATTGTACATTGTACAATAAAAAGATTAAACCAAATTTGACTATTTATTTAGATTTTCTACGATTAAACAAGGAAAAAGCAACTTCGAAAGGCTGTTATTTTAAGTACTTCTTACGTGCATACAAAGTACACACACTCTTTTTTCATTAGAAGGATGTAATTAAGTAAGTGTTAATGTTTTGTATGATTGGCGATAAAATCTTGTATGCACCACGTCAGTAAAGACTCCTTATCGAACTCGTCTCTTATTCGCCTCGCTCGCTATTCTCGCTCGGCTCATAATATCAGACTCATTCGACAAGGAGTAACTTTACTGACTTGGTACATAAATAACTATTATTTGCTAACAGGTATATTAAAAGTGCCATGCACCACATGAATCTAACTTCAACCCGTGTGTAATGACCCGTGAGTAACTTCAGCCCGTGAGTAATGAATCATTACTCACGGGTAAAGTAATGAGTGTTATTATCTATGCAAAAACAGCGAATAATGAGCATATTATTAAAAGGTCGTAGAAAAAATATATAAAATTATAGGCATAATATAAATTATAGGCTTAATATAAATTATAGGCTTAATATAAATTATTAAATAAAATTAAATCTAATCGAATGGAATCGAATTAAATCGAACGGATATAATCGAATCTATAAAAAGTATTCACTTCTGTCGGCACTCCGCAAGTGCCACGCTCTTATTTTTTTCCACAGCATATTACTTGATTCCACTTTGGTGTCCTTAACTTCGTTTACCGGTGACAACATCAGTTATTTTAAAGTTTACACGTTTCTAAAGATTCTGTTGATAATTTGGTCTAATTTTGTAATACAGGATTAAAAATACATACTTGTATTTAATATTTTCCAAAGTAAACTAGATCTCTGAAAAATATAAAATAGCGCCTCCTAGCTGGCATATTACTTATTCGACGGTTTCGTAATTATAACTGTTACATTAACGAAGAAGAACTGTTTTTAACTAGACCAAGTTTGCAAAAATCGATTTTGCAGAACCGGACTTATAATAGCCATTTTTTCATAACAAGGTTCCCACTCACCCCCACCTCTTATTTGCAAAGGTAGACTTAATCTTGCAAAATCAAATATACGCAAAATTTTATGAAACTTACGATGATCGAATTTGCAGTGCCCTTTCATTAGGTAAATTTGTAAAATGTTGATTTTTTAATTTTTGATATTCAGTTAAGCTCTCTAGAGGTGGACTTACAAGTATGAAGATAATTTTCAGGCTTTTCCCTAGGCAACTTTTGTTATAATTTTTTTTCCCAAAGTTGTACTATAAACGGTTCCTGAGATATGGCCGAGAGCCATTCTTATTGGGACATCCGGTACATAAAATGTGTATAAACTTCGGGCTAATCAATGGTGATTGACCATATTCTTGAATTAATCAATTTAGCATAAAAACCTCATTTACAAAAAGGGATATATTTTTGAGTTTGATTGCTGCTTGACAAGAGTTATTTTTTCTAATATTATATTTTGTTGTTAACGTCAACCATAGCAACGTCCATTATAAAATCAAAGCTTACATTAAAAAAATGTAACAAAATAAATTTTATAAAATGTCTAAACATACCGGCACCCTTGAAAGGACGCAGTTCTTTCGAAAACGTACAGAACTAACAAATTAACATACAAAACACAAATAAAATTAACAGTCTATTGGCAAAACACATACACGATTGAGTGCTCTTTTTGTTTCATTACCACGCACTCTAACAGTCACAACTCTAGTAACTCCATCTGGACCTGGATGCATTTCTGTCACTCGTCCAAGAGGCCATTGAAGTGGAGGAGCCCTGTCGTCTTTGATCAGCACCAGAGATCCTAGCTTTAACATTTGGTGGCAATTAGATCTCCATTTTTGACGCATTTGTAGCTCGTTCAAGTACTCTAGTTGCCATCTTGACTATAGTTGTTGAACCATTAATTGTATAGATTGCCATTTGTCGAGACGGTTCTCAGGAACATGAGTGATATCACACTCTGGCAACATAGTTAAGGTACGTCCAATGATAAAGTGCGCTGGCGTCAAGGCAGTGCTATCATCAGGATCGCCGGAAATAGGACAAAGTGGCCTAGAATTCAATATACCTTCCACCTGATGCAACAATGTACTAAATTCTTCAAAAGTGAAAGATCGACAACCCATTACTCTTTTTAGATGAGACTTAATACTTTTTATTCCCGCTTCCCATAAACCCCCAAACGTTGGAGAATTTGCAGGTATAAAATGCCATTTTATTTTTTCATTTAACAGACTTTGAGAAATCGAGTCAGATGATTTTTTTAAAAACTCATAAACAGTATTTATTTCCTTGTTTGCACCTATGTAATTTGAACCATAATCAGAATAAATATTACAAGGTCTTCCTCTTCTACTTATAAATCTTTTGAAGCTTGCTAAAGACGCATCAGTGGTAAGATCTGACACTAACTCAATGTGTACAGCCTTAGTACACATGCAAATAAAAATACACATATTTAAGCTTTGGTTAATTTAGCACCTCTAGTTTTGCGATCCTTGATAAGGAAAGGACCACCATAATCAGTACCTACATTTTGAAAAACTGAAAAACTATTTACCCGATTCTGGGGCAAACCACCCATTAAATAGTTTAGAGGTTTTGGCTTAGTTTTAAAGCAAGCTATACATTTATTTATAACATGTTTACAGCAGCTACGAGCTGAAATAGGCCAGTATTTTTGCCTCAATGAAAAAATTAACTATTGAACACCACAATGAAGCAAACGTTCATGTTCATTTAATAAAATTCTTTTTGTTAAAACATGATTATTTGGTAAAATAATTTGGTGTTTTCTGTCAAACGGAATATTACTATTTCTTAAACGTCCACCAACCTTTAGTAACCTTTCATGAATAAAAGGATTCAAAGAAATAATTTTACTTTTATTTGGTATTTCTGTATTATTCATTAGACTCTTGTATTCTAATGGAAAACATTCTCTTTGAACAGAATTTATTGCTAATGCTAGAGCTGCTTCAATCTCTTCTGGTGTTAGTACACCAGTCTTTATATTTGATTTATTATTAACTTTACAATTATTACAAAATCGTAAAATATATGCTAAAATCCTCAAAAATTTGTTCAATGAAGAATAGTATATTGTGCAACAAGTGCAGAAAGGTACTAATTTCTCACGAGTTTGAAAAGTTGCGGTACGAGCGCAAGCGAGTGTCGCAATTCAAACGAGTGAGAAATTACCTTTCTGCACGTGTTTCACACTATACTTTTTCTACAAGCACAGTTTTTCCTAAAAATAAAAATCACAATTTCCAAACGACGATTAATTATAATAGGTACCTATGTGATAAATTTTAAACTGTATTTAATTAATACCTACTAATCAATTTAAATTCCTTATACCTAAATAAATTGCACAGAAATCAGTTAAAAAATTAATGCACTGCCTTAATTTGTTTAAATTTAAACAATTATTACACATTATTGACATTATATAGGGCTTTTCATCGATTGTCATTTGTTTCGAGCTTCTGTTATGTGTCACATAATATTAATATGTCTACGTCATACATCTTTGGTTTGTATCATTTTTATACCAATAACGTATGACGTAGATATATTAATATTATGTGACACATGACAGAGGCTCGAAACAAATAACTGTGAATGAAAAGCCCTATTTATGCAGTCACGGATTTACACAAAACCTACTTCATTCGACGTCTTTTGCACAGGTTGCTAAATCCTTATCGGTTATTTGATAATTATAAAATGTTTAATAAGAATAAAATTGTAAAATAAAACAGTTGTAACATCCATAATTTAGTTTCTATGCTATAGTTAAATATAATAATTGTCTTATAGGTTATATATTTGTCTAAAGTTTAACCACGGATGTAAACCGAATATAACGTTACTCAGAATGCGGTAGTCCACGGATGTAAACAGAATATAACGTTACTCAGAATGAGGTAGTCAACTGTGCAGAAAAGAACTTTGCGGCACAGAAACGTCAATTTGCGGCACAGAAACGTCACTTTGCGGCACAGAAACGTCACTTTTCTGCACACTAATGTCAAATATCTTATACTGTGAGGAAATATCAAGTTTGCTAACATAAAACCGTGCAGAAAAGTGCACTTTAAATAGTGGTTGTAGAAAAAAATGCTTTAACAAATAGTTAACCAAATTAAAGTCATTAACAGCAACACAAGAAACAACCTTTGTCTCCGGTACATTCTGACATTGTTCAGGATTTAAAATATTAAATTTTTTACTATCTTTAATTAAGAAACCATTCTGGTCCAGACCACCACAAATTATTATTCATTAAATTATCTACAGAAACTCCTCGTGGCAACAAATCTGCTGGATTGTGTTCTGATCGAACATGATTCCAAGAAGTAATATTAGTCAAATTTTGTATCTCTTGCACTCGATTGGCAACAAATTGTTTCCATTTACTTGGATCACCCTCAATCCAACACAAACAAATTGTGGAGTCAGTCCAACAATAAATACCATTCACTAGAATACATATAAAATCCGAAACCTTTTTTATTAAATTAGCTAGTAAAACTGTCGCACAAAGTTCCAATCTAGGGAGATTTAACAATTTCAATGGTGCAACCCGTGATTTTGCACATAACAAATTACAGATATAAGTTCCTGACGACACTAAACATCTTATATAGATACAGCAACCATAAGCCCGTGTAGATGCATCACTGAAACCATGTAATTCAATATTAATATAATCTGATATACTAGCATGACGTGGTATTTTTAATTCATTCAAAGAATTTAAATTACTATAAAATTCTAACCAAATTTTAATAAGGTCTTGCGGTAACTCTTGATCCCATTCAAAATTTCTTTTCCACAAATCTTGCATAATTAACTTTGCATTTATTACAATAGTACCTAATAGTCCTAATGGATCGTATATCTGACAAATTACCGACAGAATACAGCGTTTATTCCATTGACCTGGTTCAATAGAAAAATCAATATTTATTTTATATCGAATAAAATCATTCTGTGGATCCCAATAGATCCCTAACATTTTATTTTGCTCACCTAATGGAAGTACAGCAACATCTAAATCATTATTGTTAAAATCTTTAACTATATTTGGTTCATTACAAAGCCATTTTCGTAATTCAAACCCTGAATCAGCTAAAACTTTCGAAACATCTTTCTGTATCTTTATTATTTCTTCTTTAGTATCTGAGGAACTGAGCAAGTCATCCATATACAAGTCGCGCTGAATTATTTTTGATGCTAACGGATAATCATGCTTATTATCTTCAGCTACTTGTAACAAACTTCTAACAGCAAGATACGGAGCAGATGCGGTACCGTATGTAACAGTATTTAACTTATAACATTTTAGTTCTTCATTTGAGTCTGCACGCCAAATTATTTTTTAAAATTGACAATCATCTTCGTCCACTAAAATTTGACGATACATTTTTGATATATCAGCGCTTATAACATACTTGTGTAGACGAAATCTTAGAAGAATTGAAAATATATCTTGTTGAAGAGATGGACGTATATATTGCACATCATTTATAAACAGACCTGAACTTGATTTTGCAGAACCATCAAAGACTACACGACATTTAGTCGTTAAGCTAAAATGTTTTACCAGAGCATGATGCGGTCAAAAATATCCGTTATCATTGTTACAATCCGTCTCCGACATATTATGCCCCAATTCCATATACTCATTCATAAAATAACATACATACTCTTCAAATCTTTATTTTTGTTTAAAAGTTTTTCCAATAAGTCAAATCTATGCAACGCCATAGTTTTAGAATCCCCTAATTCATTTATTGTATCTTTAAATGGGATTTTAATTACATACCTTCCTGAAGAATTTTTTCTAACCGTTTCTTTAAAATAATTTTCGCAAAACATTTCTTCACTTGACAATATTTTTCTTGACGAACCCAATTCTTTAATCTCCCAGAACTTTACTAATTGATTATTTATTGATTCATTATAAGAATTAACATTAAAAAATGTATGAGAATTTTTAGGTTCTAGGGAATTAAGGTATAAATTCCCAGCAATTATCCAACCAAATTTTGTATTTTGCAAAATCGGCATATTTGGACCTAAAGATTTTTTACCTCCTAACAAAACAGACCAAAATATACTCGAACCTAGCAATAAATCTATATCATCAGATACATAAAAATCTGGATCTGCCAACTTTAAACCTAAGGGAATTTTTAAATAATTTTTATTGAAAGACCTGCTCGGTAACTTTTCCGTAATATTGGGAATAACCAAACAATGAGTATGGGTCATTCCATTTCAAATCACTCAATTTTGGAGAAAAAAAAATTTGGACTTCCGATTTGTCTGAAAACTGGTATGTAGCTTCTGCGGGACGTAAAAATAAGATATTTAAGGTCAAAAAATCTTCTTCTTCTTTTTTTCTCAAAATGATATTTTATGCGATTTTACAGTGATTTGGTGTTTATTTATACAAATTTGCATTTTCTATCGTAAAGTATCAATGGAAAATATAATATTTTAATAGAGGGGACTCAAAAATGTCATTATATGGCATTATAACAAGTTACTTTAATTCAAAACAAGCTTTTGATCAAATTTTTTAGTGTAGAAAACGTTAAAAAACCGTTTTTTACATTTGTCTCCATTTCCAAAATACATCATAATCGGTTTGGCTGAAAATTTGTCCACAGATAAACAAAACATAGGGCTTTAAGTGGTGAGAAGGATTTGAATTATATTACAATATCAAAAAAGTTACATGCAATATTATAGTCAAAAATATAGGCGTCTACTGTAAGTACAATTAACTCGAAAATATCGACCTCACGACAAAAATTGTTAAAAGGAAATTGTAATAATTGTAAATACGATTTATCTGGAACAATTTCAGTTCCTACCATTTTTGTCGAAAAGTTAAAAATGGAGGAGATATTGAGCAAAACAGGTTCTCTGTTTTCTCTGGTAACTTTTTTGGTATTGTAATATAATTCAAATCCTTCAAACCACTTAAAATCCTATCTGTTGGCAATCTGTGGGCAAATTTTCAGCCAAATCTGTGATGATGTATTTTGGGAATGGAGGAAAATGTAAAAAACGGTATTTTAACGTTTTTTACACTATAAAATTTGATCAAAAACTTGTTTTGATTTAAAATAACTTGTTATAATGCCATATAATGACATTTTTGAGTCCTTTCTATTAAAATATTATGTTTTTCATTGATACTTTACGACAGAAAATGCAAATTTGTTTAAATAAACACCAAATCCCTGTAAAATCGCATAAAATAACATTTTGAGAAAAAAAGAAGAAGAAGATTTTTTGACCTTAAATATCTTATTTTTACGTCCCGCAGAAGCTATATACCAATTTTCAGGAAAATCGGAGATCCAAAATTTTTTGCCTGAGTGATTTGACATGGAATGTACCGTATCCATAATAAATTCTCCTTGGCAAGAACTTAACGTGACAATCGTTTCTTTATTAATTTTTGCTAGCGCCTCTCCAACACCCTTGACCAAATGTTCTACCTTTTGACATTTTAGATCTAATAATTTACAAATTTTCTCACTAATAAAACTACTCTGAGAACCGCTATCCAATAATCCACGACAAACAATCGATTTATTTCCATTTACAATGCGAACTAAGACCGTCGACAATAAAACCTCAGAAATCTCCTATGAATTGGCAACGTCTTTGGAGACATGAAGAGAAGCACTTATGTAGCTGACGTTGATCGTTGTCTGAGCGTTCAATACAGTTATCGATTCTGTCGATATTTGGATTCGATCCTGTTCGATGTTGATTCGTATCGAGTGAATCAGTAGTAGCCATATTTCTAGAAACATTAGCGTTGATATTATTTAAATGCAATAAAGAATTATGCAATTTATGACATTTTATACACTTTTGTAACTTGTATTTCCATGTAGGATGTGAATTCCTTAAACAATTTAAACACAAATTTAATCCTTTAGCAGCCGAGATTCTGTCATTTATATTTAATTTTAAAAAATGCATCGCATTAATATATCGGATGATCATTTTGACAAAAGTAACATTTGACACTAGACTGACGTTCAATAGAAGCAAAACTTCGAGAATTTACATTGCGAACCTTTGCTTTTTTATTTGTGTAACCAGAAGATATTTGAACCTTCTCTAACATTTGACATTTTTCCTTTAAAAATATATTTAAATCTGTCATACTGGATAAGTCATTTTTATGTTTGAAACATTCCCATTCCCTTCTGGTGGTAGCATCAAATTTAGAACACATTATAAATATTATTATGCTATCCCAACTTTGTGTGTCTAAGCCTAAACTATTTAATGACCGTAAATGTTTAGTGACATTATCAAATAAATCTCTTAGTTCAAGATGAGACTCGTTATTAATACCAGGATGATCAAAAATTGCCTTCAAGTGGTTGTGAATAATAAGTTTTTTATTCTCATAACGCTCTGTTAACATTTGCCAAGCTATTTTATAGTTTATTGACGAAACCTCTATAGATTTTATAATTTGTTGAGGACCCGCTTCAAGAGAAGATCGCAAATAATAAAATCTCTGAATATCTGTTAAAGAAGCATTATTGTGAACCAATGCTAGAAAACAATCATTATATTCGAGCCACGAGTCATAGTGCCCGTTAAAAGTACATAAAGAAATAGGGGGCAACTTAACCAATGCCTGAAAACTATTATTATTAACCTCTTTATTTGAATCACTATGAACTGATACAATATCTGCATTATATTCAATTTTAAAATTATCGCAAAATATTTGCATATCACTAACAAGTTCAAAATACGAAGCCTCAAAAGTATTAATTTCATTTTCATTATCCTTACTCTCCTCTAGTTCACCAATTTTTTCTTGAATCACATGAAACTCTTCATACAAGGGTAAAACCTTGCTTAACCTAAACTCTACATCTGTGATCAATTTTTTAGAAACATCATCCTTATCAATTTTATCAAAATAATTCTTAAACCTTGTAAGTTTACTTTTAACTACTCCCCTTCTTGCCTTTAAACTCTTTAACGCTTGTTCAGCCATTGTTGCACAGATGAAAAAATACAATGAATCAAAAGTCACCTACCGTATACGGTTTTTTAAACCTCAAATCGACATCGGCATCCTTAGCACTGAATGTCGTAACCTTGTGTAAACCTTTTCAAATGGACATCGGCTTCCTTGGCACTGAATGTCGCAACCTCGTGTAAACCTTATTTACTGCAAAAATTTTCTTATCCGCTCGAATTGGACCAAAATAATTATGTATAAACTTCGGGCTAATCAATGGTGATTGACCATATTCTTGAATTAATCAATTTAACATAAAAACCTCATTTACAAAAAGGGATATATTTTTGAGTTTTATTGCTGCTTGACAAGAGTTATTTTTTCTAATATTATATTTTGTTGTTAACGTCAACTATAGCAACGTCCATCATAAAATCAAAGCTTACATTAAAAAACGCTGGACGGAAGGGCCGCCCGAGAACTTTATCGTACCGATCTATTATCGTTATGGTACTAGATACTGGCATTCTATAAAAATAACAAAGTTACTCGTTATTTTGATATTTTAGAAACACCTAATGTACTTAAAAGTATTTTATGGTTCTACGCATCATTAATTCCTGCATTTGAGAAAATGTTCGATGCCATATTTCGGGGACACACTATAGATGTGTAGATTATTGCATAAATCAATATTATAGTCATACTTTCATTTCAAATTAGTTCATTTTTCTGAGAAATTAATAGTTTACAATATTTGCATTTCATTCTATTTCGATTACGCCAGTCAATGCGCGAGATGAAGAACAAGATATTATCTCCAAATTATATCCTACTGCATGAATTTTAATGAAATTTTGGGAGTAGCCCAATCTCCTAATTCAAAGTCTATCCTATATACTATGCCGCTTTTATCATGGGAGAAGTTCACCACTTCTCAGGGGTGAAATATTTTTATTTTCGAATTACATGGAGAAAAAGGAAAATTTTTAAGAAAATTTAAAAATTCATTCTATAATTTGATCACATTTTTTACAAAAACCATTTATTTTAAACCCGTTCAACTTTTTGAAAGTAGAAATAACATTATATATATTAAAAGGTATTGTAGAAGGAAAACAATGCATTTAAATTATGGTGGATGGGGAGTTAAATGTATATACTTTTAATTTTTCCTTAAAGTACATTAGTCATATATTTTTTTGCACCATATCTCGCTTAGTTTGTAAGTAACCGACATTTAACGGTGCTCGTTTTAAAGGCCTTTTCAAACACTACAAAAGGTGTTGGTAGCATTATACACCTAAAACCTACCGTTCCTCTGTTATTTCAAGTTGAATACACCAATTTGAGCATGCACCAAAAAACAAACTATTTTCACCTACCATATCTCTTTTTGTATTATAAATAGAACATTTACGAAGGAACGAATCTGTTTATTATTTATAATCTAAAAAATGTTTTATATAGTGTTTTTAGTCCGATGCATAGTTTTTAAGGTATTCACAAAAAATCCGCCCGAAAAGGTGTCATTTTTCAATGAAAATGGCTAATTTTCAACTACGCATAACTCAAAAAGTATTGAGTTCTCAAAAAAAAGTATAGACCAGTTTTTGCTTAGAAATAGGTTCTTTAGCCACTTCCGTGCTTATTTTGACCAACAAATTTTCCACCCCCTTGAAGGGGTGGGAACCGCCCCAAAATAATAGCGCCATAGTATATAGGGTAGATTTTGTTTCTTGAGCTATTCCCTACTTACTGTGAAAATATCAAGTACATCAATGTAGTAGGATGGAATTCGGAGCCAAATACCCTCACTGACTGCCCTACAATAATGCTCTGCTATGAACGCGTGAGAGAGGACACACATAAGATTATAGCAAAATTTCTATTTACCGTAACTTTTTGAGTTTTTAAGCTACAGCAATGAATTTTATGTCATTGGAAAGGTAATATGGCATTCTTTCAAAATGTGTTAAAATATACAGGGCGTATTTAAAAAAATTAGGATTTTTGTTCATTTCCCGTTCAACCGTAAGCCATATTTTTGGTAAAATTTATTGCGATAATAGATAATAAAGTACCATATATGTCTGCAAAATTTCAAATTTTAGTTTCTATTAACAAGGAAGTTACGGGCACTCGAATATTTTTTTATAAAAAAATCATAACTCCCCTCCTATGGGGAGTTAAGATATATGACTAATGTCATTCAATTTACTGATAGAATATCAAAAATATATCAAAAAATAAAAAAAATCCTTGGAGCCATTTTTGAGAAAATCTAGTTCAAATTTATGTTAAAATTTGACCCCTTAAATATAGGCAACTCGTAACTTTTTCTTAAAAACGATAACATTCTTCTTATAGCCCCATCTTTAGGCTATATAACGGCTTTTTCAAATTAAACTTATCTTAAACAAGTTTTTAGATAGATAGGGAAATGTGTCGGGTGGGCGGTCGGCCATGTTGGCCGCCATTTTGAATTTGAAAATGTCAAATTCCGTATTTTTATTTACCTATCGATGAGCTTACTTTGAGTTGAATTTCATTCATTTCGGTCAAAACTTGCAATAATGGACCCTAAATAACCCCCCTATTTCGGCCCCCCTTTGAGAGGTTTTTTTTAAAAGCTTAGTTTCTCGACAAAATTCTCTTAAACTTACTCATACCGAATTTCATCAAAATCGGTCTAGTAGTTTTTGCTGGGCGGTGGCGACATACGTACGTACGTACATACGTACGTACGTACGTACGTACGTACGTACATACTTCCGACATGTTTTTTTTATTTGCTTTTTAGACTCAGGGGGACTCAAAACGTCAAAAAAAAGTGAAATCTGAAAAAATTTTTTTTGCACGATCCTATAACTTTATCTATTATACTATACTACGTATATAGTACGATAAAGTAAAAATGTAACAAAATAAATTTTATAAAATGTCTAAAAAAATGTTCTAAATCATTAATTAATGACGTATATTAACCAACCTTTTGAGTAGTTTGTCTTCGATATAATTTATTTGAGATAATTGGAAATCACCTCAGTTATATTAATTTCAAATTTTCGCATCAATAGACAGTACTTTCTACTTTATACTTTATAAAAGGGACAAATTTGTTGAAAACTCAAATAAATTACATAATTTTCCTTTGACAGGCAGCCAACTGTAAACTGGAATTCTGATCATATTTTTCACTACGTTATAATTTAATTACCAGGACAGTTAAATATTTCGTAAAGGTTACAGTGGGACAGACGATTTATTAGATATTAAATATTTTCCGTTAAAGTCTCTAAGTTTTCTAAGTCTCTAAGTTTCCATATTATGTACAAAAGACAAGAATAAAATACCGCAAGGTTACTTACATTTTTATATTTACTCTGGGCTAATTAGCAAAATACAAGGAAAATTATTTACCAGCAATTTTATTGCTGGAATCGAATCCTATGATCCTCTATATTAATAATATAGGTATGCAAAGTCCGCAGAGAGTGTGCTACTTTTTTTATAAACAAAATGGCGCCCGAAAATCGTGTTTTTTCAATTTTTGCTCTATAACTCCAAAGATTTTAACTTTACACCAAAAACACCCAAATAAAAATTCACCGTAATTAAATTCTGCAT
The DNA here is from genome assembly GCF_917563875.1 of Diabrotica virgifera virgifera. Lineage (NCBI taxonomy): Eukaryota > Metazoa > Arthropoda > Insecta > Coleoptera > Chrysomelidae > Diabrotica > Diabrotica virgifera. The sequence continues at coordinate 101,868,088 of NC_065448.1, read as the reverse complement.
AGAGTCATATTTTTCCAGATTTACTTCGACGAAAATTTTCTTAGGAAAATGCGGGTTTTCGAACAAAATCTTTAATTTTCAACTAAAATTTTAGGTTAGTATTTATTTATTAGTTAGTTAGACTACTCGAGTTACTTAAGAACAAACAAAAATTGAAGAAAATTGCTCGATGGAAAGCCGAGAAAATGCATTTTTTTAACGTATACCGATTTTGAACTTTCAGATTCCATTTTCTTCAACCTGATTTTTTATTGAAATTTTGGTATTTTTGGTATTTTTCATTCGTAATACCCATAAGTTTTATTATTATAATATGTGTTATGAGTCTTTTAAAGATATCAAAATATGTGTTAAGAAAGAGGACCGAAATAAAAAGGTTATGTTTCGAAAATTACCATCCTGTTATACAGCGTGTCTACTTAAGTTGGAAACATATGGGAAACTTTTTTATTATTAATTTTACGAAAAAAAGTTATTCTTTATAAAAAGTTTTGCATGCCCCAAAAACCTAAGATTCAATCATCAGATATCAAATTTTCTCAATTTTATACGAGGTATGTCAAAAAATATGAATTTCGGTCAAGGGTAAAGTACCTTTATTTCTCTCAATATCGAAAATTCTTATGATAAAAAATTGTTTGGAAATAAAAACTAAGATCAAATAGGCAATTACATGCTTCTAATTGAAAAAAAAGATTTTTTTTTCTCTAATTTATGGATCCCCAACATCGTTTTTAATTATTACAAATATGATAACTCGATTATTATTCATTTTACGAAAAAAAGTTATTCTTCATAAAAAGCTTTGCATGGTCTAAAATCTAAGACACAACCATGATATATCAACTTTTATTAATTTTATACGAGGTGTGTCAAAAAATATGAAATTCGCTCAAGATTATAGTACCTTTATATTTCACAATATTTCAATTAGAAGGATGTAATTGCACATTGAAACATAGTTTTTAATTCTAAACAACTTTTTTAATAACCGTTTTCAATATTGTGAAAAATAAAGGTACTTTACTCCTGAGTGAAATTCATATTTTTTGACATACCTCGTATAAAATTAATAAAATGTGATATCTGATGGTTGTATCTTCGGTCTTAGGACATACAGAGCTTTTTATAAAGAATACTTTTTTTCGTAAAAGTAATAATAAAAGAGTTATCGTATGTGTAATAAATAAAAACGAAGTTAGTATCAATAAATTTGAGAAAAATTTGGACAATATTTTTTTCCAATTAGAAACATGTAATTGCATATTTGATCTTGGTTTATATTTCCAAACAACTTTCCATAATAAGAATTTTCGATATTGAGAGAAATAAAGGTACTTTACTCTTGAACGAAGTTCATATTTTTTGACATACCTCGTATAATATTGACAAAATTTGATATCTGATGATTGGATCTTAGGTTTTAGAGCATGCAGAACTTTTTATAAAGAATAACTTTTTTTCGTAAAATGAATAACAAAAAAGTTTCCCATATGTTTCCAACTTAAGTAGACACGCTGTATATGTCTCCGCCGTACATGCCGCTCAAATTTTACCGGTTGTATCTCAGGAATCACTCATCGCAATTAAAGGTTTTTTTCTTTTAAAATAAGTATCCTACCGCGTTATTTCCACTACCGCTGTAATAATTTAATTTAATATTTCCCAAATTATTCTATTTGTTTATAAGCCAAAAAAATGTTTATAATTTTAAAATATTCCTGATTCCGCTTTAATAGTCCAATTACAATTCTGTAGAGTACATTAGATAGGTATAGTGCCATTTTGTACAAAAATCATAGTTATTCTTATGCATCATAATTATTCTGGTTATTATGGCGACCCTAAATTTTTAATTAACATTTTAATTGTTGCTAAACTCTTCATTTAATTTCCATCTGCTTTAGGAAATATAATATATATCAAAAGAGATTTTATATCACCAAGTTGTTTCATTATTGATAAATAATTACTAACCTAAAATTTTAGTTGACCATTAAAGATTTTGTTGAAAAAACCCGCATTTTCCGAGGAAAATTTTCGTCGAAGTAAATCGGGACAAATATATCTCTATGCAGAATTTAATTACGGTGAATTTTTATTTGAGTGTTTTTGGTGTAAAATTAAAATAATTGGAGTTATAGAGCCAAAATTGAAAAAAACACGATTTTCGGAGCTTTGCATGCCTATATTTTTAATATATAGGATCATAAGATTCGATTCTAGCAATAAGATTGCTGGTTAATAACTTTGACCAAAAATGGCCTATTCTTCGATCAGTGGCGTAACAAACTCCGTCGGCCCCCCCCCGCAGAATTTGAAATGGGGTCCCTTTTAACCCGGGAGCAGTCGCGCCGTTAGAAAAATCCAACTTTTTATCATTTTCCGTGATAACTTAATGAAAAATTTTGCAACATAACTTTCCACTTGTAAGTGCCTCGAAGAAGATTGTAGTAGGTAAAGCGTAGGATTTTTTTAAAATTTTTTAATTTAATTTTTATTTTTTTTTTGTGCAATTTACGGCTTTGGGGGGAACCAATTAGTTTTAAAATTGTTAGAAATAGATATTTTTAACATAACAATTAAACAAAAATATTATAAAATTGAACTTTGTTTTAAATTCGTATTGTTAGATTTTGTTTTACGCGCGACTGCTTACGTGACAGAAGTGAGCGCGACTGCTCCCGTGTTAAACAATTACTAAATACGACTTATTTAACAAAAACTTTTTTGTGTTAGCGTTATAACACTGTTCATAACAACTTACATTTCTCATCTTTATTGGTATACAGACCCATTCCAAATAAACAACTTCTTTTGTTGTTTTCTGTACAACTTACCTACAATACATTTAATAACCAGCTTTAAAAATAGTAAATGTTAAAATAATTCTTTCTTGATTTCTTATACAGTGTGTTTGCGTAGCTTGGAACCTATGGGAAACTTTTTTATGACATATCTATATTAGGAAAAAAAAATTCTTAATAAAATGCTCTGCATGGTATAAAACTTAAGTTACAATAATCAGATACTAAATTTTATTGATTTTATACGAGGTATATCAAAAAATATTAATTTCGCTCAATAGTACCTATACCACCTTTATATTTTACAATATTGAAAAATTTTATTATAAAAAGTTGTTCGCAATTAAAAACTATGTTTAAATATGCAATTATATCATTCCAGTTGAAATATTGTGAACTATAAAGGCACTTAACTCTTAGAGAGAAATTCATATTTTTCGACATACCTCGTATAAAGTTGGTAAAATGTGATATATTACGATTGAATCTTCGTTTTGAGATAATACAGAGCTTTTTATAAAGAATCTGATAAGAATTTTATAAAGAATTTTTTCGTAAAATTAAAAAATTAATAATAAAATAGTTATTATAATTGTAATAAAATGATGTTGGTTATCGGTAATTTGAGAAATATTTGGAAAAATTAATTTTTTATTTACAAAGATGTAATTACATATTAAAATTAAAATCGTATATTGTTAAATATAAAAGTACTTTATCCTTCAGTTAAATTCCTATTTTTTGACTTACCTCGTATAAAATTGATAAGTTTTGATATCTGATGGTTTATCTGACTTATTTTGTATCTCAGATTTAAGACCATTCAGAGCATTTCATGAAGAATAACTTTTTTCGTAAAATTGATAATAAAAATAATAAAAATGTTTCCCATATGGTTCGAAGCCACGCAGACATACTGTATAAGTGCTCAAAAAAATTTATTTTGAATTTTTAAATTGTAATATCTGACAGGGCCGTAACTACCATTGGGGCAACCGGGGCAGTGCCTCGGGGCCCCCGGCGAAGGGGGCCCCGCGATTGTAATCGCGTTATACTGCCTATAGGCAATATAACGCGATTAAAAACCTACTTTATAGCCGAAGAATGTAAGTAACATTATATGTAGTGTATTTTTTATGAAAACAGAAAAGATGTTATATTGGTGGTAAATATTTAGCTTAAAATAATGTGATTTCAAATTTTTTTTGTGTTGGTCAACTAAAATAGCAATGTGTAGGTAGGTATAGGAAACTTCAGTCATGGAGTACATTAAAATGCGTTTTCAAGTGGTTAAATATCAATTTTCCCGGAATCCTTCTGCTGGGTGATTAACCCCAGACCCCCCGGTAGGGGGCCCCCAGATCTCGTTTGCCCCGGGGCCCCCAACATCGTACTTATGGCCCTGATTTAATGACATATTCGAATTCAGCATAATCAAAAAGCAATTAGAAACATTTTTGAACAAAGTAAAATGATGAATTCACCGATATCTTTTAAAATTATTTAATATAAAAGAGTTTTATTGTTTAAATAATTAATAAACAATTAGAGGCATCTGTGGGTAGAACTTTTCACTTTAAGATAAGATATATAAACTAACAAAAAATGTTTTAGAAAAATGTAAGCCTATTTGATTTTTTCCGAAACCAAAACAATGCAAGTTTTTCTACATTGACTTCCCTAAAGCGTAAGTGTTATAATTTCCTTATCTTACCGTTTATCTGTTGAGAGATTGTCCAATGATTACACAAGAAAAGTCGTCAATAATTGTTAAACAAATGCGTACCAAACTGATGCAACTATAACCGTAAAACAACACAAACATAAATAACATTCAATGCAAACAACCAATATGAAATTACTGGCGATAATATTGTATCGAAATACTAAAAGTAGGTAAAGAACAGAGAGAAAGAAAACCCATTTTTATATTTAAAAATATTGTTCTTAAATTCGGCAAATTGCAATTCTAATATCTTTCAATAGTCACGTACAAAGCATTATATAGTTTATTTTCGCCGCCATAAAATTTCGGTAGGCCGGAAGGGATTAAGTTTCTAGATATTATGAGATGATTCACTTGGCAAATACGTCTAGTTAGAAATTTTTACGTTTTTAAATTTAAACAGACAACGTAAAAATAATATAACAATAACAAATTTTTACATAATATCAGATGACAAGATGGGGCCCTTAAGCGATTGGGGCCCCCCCGCAAGCTTCATGCTGCGGGGCCCTCTGTTACGCCCCTGTCTCCGATAATCTGCCCAGACTAATTCTATATAACATTAAATTTGAAGTTAACTTATTTTCAAAGACTTAAGACTTAAAACAAAACAATTACATATTACAAAGTCTTTAACAAAGCACTTACTTATCCTTAAATTTAAATAAATTAGAGTATAACTGGGATATTATTGAACTTTTTATTTGATTGAACGGACTCTCGATGCTATTATGTATGGAATCTAACATATATTAAAAATGAGTTGTAGAAATATCCAATTTTACATGACTCTGGCATATAAATCACGCTGAATTTGACCGATGACATAGGTAATGTTGAAGGTGATGACCTGGCCAACTTTTCTCAAAGAAATATGAGGTGATGATTTTCTCAGATCAAGATCAATAGCAAATAGTTACTTTTTGGGAATGCATTAGATGCCCTTGAATATCGTCCGGATTGTTATCATCTCAAACTCGAAAATTTCATTTGGTGACATACCTATTTATCCAAAAGTTAGCCTAATTGCTAAAGATTATTTTTCAATGAAAATTAGAGATATTTTTTAATTCACAACTTCAGCGTCTGCTCCGGTAGGGATGGCGGTTGTTGACAAAAAACCGGTTTTCTGTTATACCGTTTTTTTTTACTTATGGTGTAACCTGGCGGTTATAAACGATCAAAAAGCCGGTTATTCCAAAAACCGGTTTTCGGTTTTTTAAATAGCAAATACTCAATAGGTTAAAATGTTACATTTATATTGCATTTTATTTTGCACAATTTTCCTCCCGAAAAATTCCCCAACCAGTTCAACCTCAAAATTTTCCCAGGCGCTTTCAACTTACCCTAAAATTGGTCGAAAGTACTCCAAATCTGGCATTGGATATTCCCAAAATGATGATCCTACCGATCTGCCGAAATGTTCCTTGGATCTTCCGAGTTTAAAAAAAACATTCAAATGTACTTATATTTTACTTAAAAATAAATTCGATAACCCAATTCATCTTTTATTTCTATTACCATCAAAAAAATTTCAGTAGTATTTTTAATACATTTGTATAATACCTTCTGATCTATTGTTTAAAATAGCTTTCTAATTATCTATTGTTTAAAAATTACACAATGGAGATTCCTACTCATATTTCGGTATTCACAATCATAAAAAAAGTAAGCACCATACTCTCGGCGAAGTTATTTAGGCAAAGTTGACCGAAGTCCGAAGTACCCGTCACTAGACATTCGTTCTACTTCGCGAGGAACACATTTACGTCGGGCGATAAGGACTTCGGTTCCTTTGACTTGACCGCAAAAACCGCTACCGAATGGAAGTAGGCCAAGGCACAGTGAAGTCGAATAAGGTGTCTGTCTACACTCTCGTACTTGCTGAACTTCGATCGACTTCGCAAGTAGTATAGTGAGCGTTCTTAGTAAATAAAATATATTAATTATGTTTGTTTGTATAAATGATTGGGATCGAAAAAAGATAGAAATCTCTTCATTTTTTCTCTGAATTAATTATTTTTCCAGAGGTAACTTACTCGGTTTTTCACCGGTTATTACATTAAAAAAAAAACCGGTTATAACCGGGACAAAAAAATAACCGGTAAAACCAGTTGTTGCGAATTAAAAAACCGGTTTTAGGTTATAACCGGTAGATTTTCCCCATCCCTATGCTCGAGAACAGACCCTCCTGGATCAGTGGAATTTTGGGTGTCACGATGCATAATTCACCAATTTATAGTATGTGAATGGCCGAGTTCTAAGAACGGCCCTTAGAGCACAAGTGGTGTAACTCACATTAACCTTGTTTTGAGTTATGTAATGTTTTACTGCAATTGTTATAAAAAATTCAAGAATATAATATTTAAGTTTTTTCGTTCGAAAATGTATTAAGAAAGGTTTGTTTTAATTATTACTGATAAAAATATGACCATTTTATTGAACATACATTTAATATCGTTATAAAAGTTCAGGAATAATTTTTTTTTTCGTAAATGTATTAAGAAAGTTTTGTTAAAAAAGTAAACATTTTATTTAACATACATTTAATATTTCAGTTAACAACACTTAACTTATACAGGGTGATTGATTAGTGGGGTAAAGCTCAATAGCTTCGCTATAGTAATAAATAGCAATAAAAGTTAATAACAAAAATTTTAGCCACCTTTGAGCTTCACATTACAAAATTAGTTATAATGTTACAGGGTGTTCGATAACACAATGGTAGACACAACTTATGTTTTTTTAAAAGGAACACCCTATATTTTATTTTATATTCGAAATTCTGTTAACTTCTCCATCACAAAAATATAAAGGTTTGTTAGGTTATACAGGGTATTTACAAAGTTATAACCTATTTTATATGAAAATCGTAACAAGTTCAACTTTCTGTATAAATAAAAATAAGCAAAAAAAAAAATGGTTTATTAATGCCATATTTTTAACGTATTGTCAAAATTTTCAAGAATGGTCAATATTGCTAATTTTCGTTATATCAAGTACAGGGTAAGTCAAAACGCAAGTACATTATTTTCTCAGTAATTTTAACCCATTTAGCGCCAAAGGTGCGAAAACGCACCATTTTTTTGTAGAATTTTTTTTTGACAATTCGTTAATTTTTTTTAAATCTTTGTATTTTTTAAGCAACCACAAGATATAAGTGTAACTAAATTTAATTTTGTTTAATTTCCAAACTCGTGCTTTCATCACAAAAATATTTTCTAAATGTCCGACATTTTCAATCCTTCGACACAACTTTATTTTTACTGTAGTAATTTTATTGGCATAACACTTTTGTGGTCAAATAAATTAAAACATTATTTTTTTAACCTATTTGTACACCAATTGTTATAAAAATACAAAAAAAAAATAACTTCTGAGTCATCAAATCTCGTGTTTGAAAATAATGGTTCGATAACGAACCATTGGCGGAAGTCGACATAATATATAATCCTGTCTGATCAGGAATAAGTTCAAGGTGATGCACAGGCAGTAATTTGTTGGGATATTTCTTTATTATGTGTAAAAATACGTATCCCTTATGCTTGCGCTCCGAGCTCCTGCAACTACTCCACATAGTGGACACGTTTGGCGCTCCCGGACTGTGCAATTGTGCGCACTCTGCCTCGGCGCTCCAATCTGTGGCAGTTTATATATATAAGGGAACGCATACCGTATCGATTGGAGCAGTTGCAGGGAGCGCGGAGCGCAAGAATTTCGTGAACATAGTGGTTGGTTGGCGCTCTCGGACCATGCAACAGTGGGCGCTCCGCCTCAACGGTCCAATAGATGGCGGTTTATATGTAGAGGAGCGCATGCATGTAGATGGGAGCAGTTGCAGGGAGCGCGGAGCGCAAGAAGTTTGTGAACATAGTGGATGGTTGGCGCTCCCAGACCGTGCAACAGTGCGCGCTCCGCCTCTGCGTTCCAATTGGTGTCGGTTTATATGTAGAAGAGCGCATACCGTATCGATTGGAGCAGTTGCAGGGAGCGCGGAGTGCAAGAGTTTTGTGAACATATTGGATGGTTGGCGCTCCCGGACCGTGCAACAGTGCGCCAACGACCGTGCGGCAGTGCCTCGGTGGTCCAATATTACGAACGTAGTGGATACGTACCTTTAGAAAGACGGGTATTCTGGTATTCAGTTTTGTTAAAATCTAGGGTGGGGGAGGGGGCTACATAAGGGAGGTTGCGTAGTGTTGTAGACAATATGTCGATTTGTCGAATTTATGCAACTGGCACAGTGCAAGATACAGGAATGGATAGTGTAAACTGGAAATATCTAAACTAATTTCTAAAAAAGATAGAGGACCGTTCGACTTCGTTTTTTGGTAAAGAAGGTGAAGAAGGTGTAGGCAATGTTCTAACAATACTATTTTTGTTTATCAAAACTTCCAGGTCCATTTACACTCTAAATGTTTTGAGACTTTTCACAAAAATATAAAATTGTGTATTTCAATTTTTATATCTCATTTCCGCCAAAGGTTCGAAAACGAACCATTTTGTTGTTGTGACACCTGCCATTATCAAAGTGTAAAATAATTTTTTTACGAATGTTTAAGTTTATTTTACTCTAGTTAATCAAATATATTACATATTATTGCAGTATTTCTTTGCTTGGCGGTTAATGGGTTAAATAGAATACCCTGTATTTTATATCATTATTGAAAAGTAGCAATACCGTACTTTAATTTTTAGATAACATTCCCTATGTCTAAATTTATTAGTTTTCGAGATATTTTCATTTTTCAATGGACCAGTAGCGTGGCCACCCAAATCACCAGAATTTAATAAACTGGACTGATTTTTTTGGGGTTACATTAATAATGAAGTTTATAAAATACCTCCAACAACAAGGGATGAGATGAAGAATAAAATAAAAAGTGAAAATAGAAAATAGCTTCAGAACAACAATACAAAGTGTATTTCGATGTGTTAATTTACAAATGCTCCATAGAGAAACTAGCTCATTCGATGATCGTTTTTAGGCGTACATAAATGTGTTAGGAGATAATTTTGAACACCTTATGTAATTAAATATTAAAAATATTTTATTAAAAGCAGCTTCTTATTTTTCAAACATGTTTTTTTGCTAAATGTATTACTGATAAATTATGTTTCGTTTTTATTTGTTACATTGTTACATTTACATACAAAAGTAGTGTTTAATTGTCTTCACAAAATATTGTATTGTGTGTTTGTGTATTTTTTTGTAAAATTTATTACCAATTTTCTTTGTTTATTTGTTGCATTTACATAAAAAATAGTTTTTAATTGTTTCAAAAATGTTGCATGTAGTGGTTGTGTTTTTGTTTGTAAAATGTGTTAGTAATAAATTATTTTTATTTCTTTATTTGCTACCGTGTTAAATTGATTACCGGATTGATAATCGGTAATCTTCAATTGTCAATTCAGTCATGGCTTACTTAAAATTTAGATAAATTTAGACACCTAAAATAATTTGCTCTGAAAAATGAAAATATCTCGAAAACTAATAAATTTGGGCATAGGGAATGTTATATAAAAATTAAAGTACTTTAATGTTACTTTTCAATAATGATATAAAATACAGGGTGTTCCATTTAACATTACAGAGAAAATAATGTACTTGCGTTTTGACTCACCCTGTATTTGATGTAAAGAAAATTAGCAATATCAATAATTCTTAAAAATTGCAACAATAAATAAAAAAATATGGCATTAATAAACCATTGCTGTTGTGCTTATTTTTATTTATACAGGGAGTTAAACTGGTTACGATTTTCATACAAAATTGGTTATAACTTTTTTAAATACCCTGTATAACATTACATAGCTTTACATTTTTGTGATGGAGAAGTTAACAGGATTTAGAATATAAAATAAAATATAGGGTGTTCTATTTAAAAAAACAAAAGTTAGTTCTGCCACTGTGTTATAGAACACCCTGTAACATTCTAACTAATTTTGTAATGTGAAGCTCAAAGGTGGCTAAAATTTTTGTTATTAATTTTTATTGCTATCTATTACTATAGCGGATCTATTGAGCTTTACCCTACTAATCAATCACCCTGTATAGTATTTTACTCATCTTCAATATTGACATCTACCTGCAGTGGCCCTATGTTTTGAGCATCTTCTGAAGTAAACAGATTCTCAAAATAGGGATAATAAATGGGTGGAATAAAAGGGAAAAGGTCTTTTATATCCTTTTTCTTCTCATTGGTCACCGGTCGAGGTCCACTGTATAGTTTTGGTTGATCTATATTAGCTAAAGTTCCTGGTCGCCCTTTTTTAGATCCCAAATTTAGATCTAGCTCAAAGAATGGCATTTCATCCCAAAGGGTTTTCTTACAGAGTAATGTGAATGGAGTACTCTTTTGGTATCGAATCCACTGCATTTTTTACCATGGTACTGCGTGTTTTTCCGTGCCATTCTTTCTTTTAGTGATTGACTTCAACAATGTGTCCACAGACAAAAAATCATTATTCGTCATAACGGTAACCTGGAAAGGATTTTTCTTCCTTGACTTGGCAATAATACTGTACCAATCAGTGGGACGAAAAGTTTGTTGCGTTTTGCTGTAATTCTCGATAGAAGCAAAATCACAGTCATTGGGAAGAAAGGAATTACCACTTTGCATAAACTTTTGGTCTATGATTTCAATATTGTTGTCTTCACTTAACACCAATTTTAATAATGTTAGGGCTATTTTCCAATTCTTGTTTTGACCGGTACACGTATCACCATACATAACAACATGTTTTGCTTCTGACGCTCGTGTTTTTATGTGTTTGACTAAACAAGCGCCAATTTCTTGCGAACCTCTAGATCCAGTTACTTCATCCCAACAATACATGAATCCCTTTTTTGTTGAAAGCTCATGGCAACCTAAATTGTAGATGTACAAATTACGTTTATAGTAGGCCATTTGACATGTTAGACGTGGGAAAGATAAAGACGTCAAAAGAAAAGGCATAGTAGGATCTATTAGAAGCTGATATTTCGGTATCCAATTTCATATATTCTCGAGCTTCATCAGCTTTGCGTAGATGAAGTTCATGGTCCTGTCGAAGTTTTGATTTTTCGTGTCCTTCTGGTGACTGTTTGAGTTTCTTAATAAAAATATCGGATTAAAATGTAAGTTGAACTCGGTATTAAAAGTTCTACGATAAACGGGCTCTGCCCAGTGGCGTGCGGTCCATGAAAGCGGGGGAAGTGCCGCTTCCCTATTTATTTGTCGATATAAGAAAATATATTATTAATTAATATTTAGTAATAATTTTTTTTCCCTAATCCAAATAATCTACATAATTATTACCTAGCCAATAGGCATTGAAAAATATTAACAATTAATCGCGTACGAACGAACTCAATATGCACACCATTCAACTATTAAATAGTCCACCAAATTTTGGTCCACTCCTGGCAGAAGCGCATCTCAAAATCGCCGCTTATCATGCAGTTGTTCCTTTTAAAATTGGTCAGGGTTCAATGACCGCACCCACTAGTCGCGCGAATTTTGGTATGCCATGGAAGCGCTCGTTATATCGCCTTCCCGAAAGTGAGATGATCCGACTGTTACTGCTGCTAGGGGTGCTTAGGTATTACATACATTCGCTTAAAGAATATTTCGATTTAAATTTTTCGCAGAGATATTTCCTTTTACTGATCTTTTATTTGACATTTTACAGAAATCAAATGGTATTGCATTTTGTATAATAAAAATTGATGACTTTATTAATACGATAATTAAAAAAACGAGAGCAGTTTAAAAATATTTGGGATAAAACTGAACATATGAGGTTTGAACATGAAAGAAAAATAATGAAGATTGATAATTTCGGAGACAGAGAGGCAGAGAAAACAGAGGAAACAAAGAGACCTTTTGATAATATTCTACAACAAATGAATTCTAGCTTTCAAAATTTTAACCATTTTAAAATTTGTAGAATTATATAAATATAATCTTAATATTTCTAATTATAATTCATCAAAATTTCCCACAGAGGAATTTATGTCATTACGATTAAATAATGAAAATTTTTTGATATCCCAGCTTTGCATTCTCAGTTAAGTATCATTTATGAAACAACTGACATGAATGATAAAGAAATACCCAGAAATCTGGGATCTCTTTATAACTACTGGTTTAAACAAGTCGCTGTGTAAAGTGGTCAAGTTGTGTGAATTAGTACTACTAACTATCCCAGCCACAAGTGCATCAGTTGAACGAAGTTTTGCAGTATTAAGATGCATTAAAAGTTTCAAACTACGAGCGTATACACAAAGAGCGTATACACAAACGAGAATCCTATTCCTTACTCCGTTCCTCTCTATCTTGGACATTTTGCGTCCATTTTTAGCGTGTTTCTTCAGATCATCTGACCATCGCATTTGTGGCATTCCCCTTTTTCGTTTGTGGTTCCACGGTCTGTAATGTATAATCATCGTCATCTTAGTCCACCTTTCATCCTTCTGTATTAGGGTATGTCCTGCGAACTTTCACTGCTTGGCTACTTTCTTTGAGACATATCTCACTTTTATTTTGTTGTGAATTTTGTTTTTGTTAGTCAAACCTTAGATAAACTAGAGGCTTCGCCAGCTAGTTTTCGAATACCTCGATTTAAGCTTTCGAGATATCTCGAGAACTTTCAGGAATCGAATATTAGTCGATTCTTGGTAGTCAACAACCTCATCACTAGAAAAAATGGGGAAATTTGCACTATATCGCGCGCAAAGTAGAAATTTTAAGCTGACCGAAACTGTTCTTCTATTTTTGATCCCAATTGGCTACTTCTAACTTCCAGTTCCTCCTTCCTTATCCCACTACGCAATACTACGACATCGATATGGATGTTAGAGTATCGCAAACTAAAATGCATTGTAAAATGTGATGTAACGTTGTAACCTCTTGGGTGTTGGATATTGATTCAAAAAACCGAAAACCGGTTTTTGGAATAACCGTTTTTTTACCGGTTGTAACCGCCAGATTAAACCGTAAGTAAAACAAACTGGTTTAACCGAAAACCGGAGTTTTGTCGACAACCGCCATCCCTACTTACGACTCCGTTCAGACTCCAACAGACAGCGGTGTTTATTTCGGCAGATCTTATGATTCTTCAACGTACGGGTAATGAATGCTTAATTACTGTACTAGTGGATGCAAATTTATCCACTACAAATAGTAAAAATTGACAACCAGAACATCCCAGATGCCAAAATACAGAGAGTAGTTCACAAAAGTTTGTGTGCTGTTTCCACTACTCTTAATTCCTGCAATAAAACGGGTTTTAAATAAGCTTTCTTAGATCTGTAGTATAAATAAAGATTGTTGAAGTGTAAACTTCTTTAGCTACGTTATGTGCACTTTTTGGATGGAGAAATAAATTTTAATACATGTCATTAATTAAATCACATTATACTCTGGGACAAAAAATAGTTCCATTAGACCAAACCTACCTTAGTATAAATATGCACATGTAACTTTTTCATACCCCATTCCACGAATATACGACCCTCTGGGATTATCGCGGCAACGAATATTTTACTGTGCAAAATATGAAGAACTAAATTAATTGCAAATTATATTGTTGTTTATTGGAGTAATTATTATAGCAAAATACTTTCGTACTTCTTATGTTCCACACTAAAATATTCGTTGTCGCGATAATCCAAAACAATCGTATATTCGTGGAATACACATGTGCATATTTGTACTAAGGAAAGTTAGATTTATTTGTGGTCCCAGAAGTTTTGATTAATTTTATGACTTGCCTTTTTGGTGTACCCTGTATATGTGTATGTCTATGTGTATGTACAACAGACCGGAAAGTATATTTTTAGAAAATGACGTAGTATCTTTTTTAATTTTTTTGAATAAATAATAATCGATTTGTAGTGATTAGAAGTATTTAATTTAAAACAGAATTTTCTTAAATGCCAAATAAATGAGAATGCCTTTACGTAAAATTAAAAAAGAAATTTGGCCAACAAAACAAAATATAAAGGGCGCCACATACGCCTTTCAGCACTCATTTATTACGTTCAATTTTTTATCTCTCACTCTGTATAATTTTGATTTTAAAATTCTTATTCTGCTATTAGTTTCACTTAGAAAAGGTATACTTCTTTCATCTCCCTAAACTCAACCCTTTTCGAGATAAACGCATTTTAAATCTGCGATGCACCATCATTTTTAGCATAATATCATTGTAGTTACACCCGAAAAATAACTTAAAACCATAAAATTATCCAAAAATGTATCGCAAATTTCTTCAACTAGAATTTGCGATGCAATGACATAAATTTGAGACCTGGCACAATTATTATGGTTTTAAGTTATTTTTCGGGTGTAACTACAATGATATTATGCTAAAAATGATGGTGTATCGCAGATTTAAAATGCGTTTATCTCGTTTATCTCGAAAACAGTTAAGGGAGATGAAAAAAGTATACCTTTTTAAAGTAAAACTAATAGGAGAATACAAATTGTAATGTCAAAATTATACAGAGTGAGGGATAAAAAAATTTAACGTAATAAATGAGTGCTGAAAGGCGTATGTGGCGCCCTCTGGGCAATACATAAACATCATCACGCCCAGATGGTTGACGACACTAATATGATATGTTTATATGCCAGAAAATCATAATTTAAAAATAAAATGGACCTGTTTTGGGATCTTTTTATTAAAGTCGCTGGTTTATGAAATAACGAATTGATTATTTTCCTTTGCACCATACTGTAAATTTTGTAACTGCTACATGCAAGGGGAAGCTGGAAATACTTCTGATGGAAATAATATTCAAAATAAGTTTTATAAACTTTAATATAATTAAAAATAGGTACACAGAGTCACATACAAATATTCAATAAAAAAAAACAAATGACTACTTAATATCTACATAAGAGCATCGGCGCAAAATGTTCAATGCGTTTTAAATGTATTAATTTTTTATAAATACTGAGAAAACTAATAAAACATTTTTTATAAATTTAAACTCAGAATGAAAGATTGCATTATTACTGAGGGCCAAAAGTCCCTGAAATTTTCTAAAATGTGTATTTTAATAAGTTTCTGGCGTGAAATAAAAGAGATTTAGTGTGATTTTTAATTGAAAATATTTCATTAAAAAAAATTTCATTTATTCTAAGAGACTTTCGGCCCTCAGTAATACCGTAATCTTTCATTCTGCGTTAAAATTTTTCAAAAATACTTATTAGTTTTCCCAGGATTCGAAAAAAATTAATACATTTAAAACACATTGAAAATTTTGTTCTATTTGTTGAATTAGCATTTCAAAAAATTTACAGACAACACAAAATTAATCAATACAAGAAAATATGTAGAATTTAATTAGAAAATACTTACTTTCTGAAATGTCTCCATGGGTAATATTTTCAAGCAAAGCCTTATTTGTCTTATCCTTAATATGACTTTCACGCTCAGAGACAATTCTTTCGAATAATTTTTTCCATCCTTCGATAAGTCCATTACTGTTTCCGAATGCCACTCCAAAGTCCATATCAATCTGCAAAGGTAGAAATATAAATACATTTTTTTAAAAGGGAAAGTAAATATTTCTCTTCAATCGATATCCAGAAGGTTGGGAATAAAAATTCCATGTTTTAAGGATTTCAGTAGAATTTTGAGCCAATTTAATGTCATTTAGACTTTAGACGATATTGTGTGCAAGCTTTCCAGTAGTTATCGAATTGTTCCGAAGTTATAGGTTGTCAAATTTCATAGCTGTTAAACATCTTTTAGCATCTGCTTCGAGATCTAAAAAAAGTTTTGCTTTTTTAAGTTTTTACTGTCCCCTGTATGTACTGTCTCTTCAGTAAATTTCAAGAAACTCTAACTTTAGTAGGCATAAACTAAGGCTCGGTTTCATAATCAGTGGACTTTAAATTTTAAGTTGGTACCTTTATCAATGCAACATCATATGGGTAAATCTCAACTTTAAAGTGAACTTTAGTTAATGTTCACTTTAAATTGATTATGAAACCGGGCGTAATAATTAATCATTTTCACTGTATTCCTATCGAAAAATTTGTATTTCAGGAAATACACTTCGAAAAATAACGGTGGATAAATATTTCAGATTATTAAGCTCCGATTATTGTATTGATTAATATTATTTAAAACCTGAAGGGTTTAAATATTAAATCACAAACGGCTAATAAACTGTCAAATTCATTGAATACAGAAATATTTTGTTTTAGGTATGATTTGGAGAAACATCTAAAAATTTTTAGGACCGGCTTAATCAACAACTTTTCTGTAATACCTATTATTTCAAAAACATCGTTTCTTGAAAAGTTATTTTTATTATGTAGGGAAAGAACAAATTTTGCTACAGAATTAACTATTAACTATAACAGAAAGCTTGATTACACTCAGATTCACAACATATGTCAACAGAATTTGTCCTTAAATCATGTTTACGTTTAAAATGTTTAATCAGTAATGTTAGATGGGTAAAATGATGACGGCAAATGAAACAGATCATTACTTTGATATAAGTATAAAACTAAATAAGTAATCCTCAACTTATTTCGCGATTATAGAATGAATAGATAAACGAATAGGAAAATTAATAGTAAAATGGGAAAATTGGAGTCTAAAAAAACATAAACAAGAAACTAATTTACAAGTAGTTAAAAATATAAGTAAACGTACATACCTTAGAACACTCAACCAAATCACAAAACTTTTCGTCTCTGTTACTGTTGGCACAGACGTCGAAACAAGTAAACAGCCAAATTACTAATGCGAAACACCGGTGTTAGATAGAAGTCTACAAGAATAGTTCACTGTTGTCATATGACTTTTTTTCACCAATAGAGACACTTATAACATTTTAATAAATGTACAGGTTAATGTACAATATCATTCCTACAATGTATGGGTCACTGAGTAATGTATATTACGTTAAAACAATTATTGCTTTGCATCAAAATAATGTTAAGAGTTATTAAACAAAGTCGACAACATTAATACAATGTTACCGTTCATTATTCTTAAATATGACCCTGACAATGATCTAATTATTGTCTATCGCAGTATCAGCCTTATCACTGGTGTGCCCGGCGTGCTCAAACAAAAATTCCATTTAAAAATATTAAGAACAGACTTCCTTTGTTCAAGCTGATTTTCGTTGTATTATATTTGCCGTTAGTTGTGTGTGATAACACTTTAAAAAGCAAAATTGCAATTTTTATAATCGCTTCACCTATGTGTATTATTTGAAATAATAAATGATTTACTGTTTGGTTTCGGACATTTTCTTGTAATCTATTCTTTACCTATAAATTATATTTTATAGGTGAGATAAATTATTTAAGCCCCACAATTCAATTTGAGATTATTAGTTAACTTGGAATACTGCAGTTAGTGAAGCAATTCTCCGAAATTAAAAAAACTCCATTTATGGCGATAAATATACAGGGTGTCCCGAAAAGATTGGTCATAGATTATACTACAAATTCTGGGGTCAAAAATAGGTTGATTTAACTCCACTTACCTATATACAATAGTGCATACAAAAAAAGTTACAGCCCTTTGAAGTTACAACATGAAAATCGATTTTTTTACTTGAACTTAACTCTTGAGATTTTTTATTGAAAATGGACATGTGGCATTCTTATGGCCGGAACAAGGAACATCTTAAAAAAAACAACAGTGAAATTTGTACGCCCCACAAAAATGTTATAAAAATTTTAATGTTAAAAACGGGCTTTTCGAGAAAGTACTAAGAGATAAAAAAGTTTTAAAAACATTGTATTTAACTAAGGTAGCACAATAATAATTTAATTGGAACGTAAATAAAAGTTTGGGGGAATATAGGGGAACAAAACCCCCATAAAATTTTTATGGGGTGCACAAATTTCACTATAATTTTTTTAAGATGCTCCTCCCATAAGAATGCTACGTGTCCATTTTTAATAAAAAATCTCTAATAGTTCTAGATATATTGAAGAAAATTGATTTTCATTTTATAACTTCAAAGGGCTGTAACTTTTTTTGTGTGCACATTTTTACTAATGTAAGTTAGGTTCAATCAACCTACTTTTGACCCTAGAATCTGTGGTATAATTTATGACCAATCTTTTCGGGACACTCTGTATAATACAACTTAAATCTTGTCAAAACTGACCAATTTTCTGTAGTTTTTCGATATGTGTCAATAGTAGAAAATAATGAGTGTGTACCGGAAGAAATCAAAATTTGCGAGTTTTTTTTTAGTTAGTATCAGTAACTGATTTCAGTGCACAAGAGCTTAAAACTTAAAACTCTTATTTTAAATACTCTGACAGAATATGGAATTGATTTATCTAAAAGAGGGCAGGATTATGATGAAGCACACGATAGGCTTCTGTAGGACTAACTACATCACTGTTAAAATGATGTACTTTATCATTTAAGGGACTTTCGGCCCTCTGTAATAATGCAATCTTTCATTGTGCGTTTAAATTTTTCAAAAATACTTATTATTTTTCTCAGGATTAAAAAAAAACTGAATGCATTTAAAACACATTGGAGCGACATTTTGCGCCTATGCCCTCATCTCAAAAAGTGTGTTTCTTAATTCAATAAACAAGGTGTTAATTTCAAGAACACTGTACATTAGTGCAACATTTTATATTCATTAATTTAAACATGTAATCCTAACGTAAAATTTCATATTTACAATGAACAACTTATTAGAATTACGAAAAAAATCGTTGGATCAATAAAACAGTTCATGGAATTGGAGTTCGGTCCTGGCAGGTATACTAGTTGGTGCGTATTTGTCAGCTCCAAACAAAATAGTTATTTAGATAGTAGCTAATGAGTAAAAAATTTTTATTTTCGCATATATAAGTGTATTATAGTGCGTTCAATTATTGTACGTAAGTACTCTTTAAAATTATATAAAGCCAAGTTATTTCACTGGAATTTATTATTTATCAGAAGTCGGTTTGATACAAAAAAACCCTAAACACGTTTATTCGTTATCTATAACGACATGATAAAATCACCTGTTGTAAGACAGGTCCGTATTTCAGGATTTACTTAGTTTTGAATAATAAATAAAATATGTCAAATCCGACTGCCGGGACTTCTGACTACAGGAGCGCCCAAATGGAAAACACTACTAAAACTTATTCTACTGCTTTGATTGAACAACAATTTCCAACAAAAGAACAAGCCATTGTATTCCCATCCATTGAAAACCTTAAACTTCAAGATTATCTGATTTCACTAGGAAAGTTGATCGAGCCCAAAAATATCCTATTTTCCTCAAGGCTTTCTAACAACAGAGTGTGTATGTACCTTTCAAACAAAAATGTTGTTGAAAATTTCATGAATAATTATGGAGGATCCATAGAAATTAATAACCAAAAAGTCCAAGCACGCAAACTAATCACTCCATCACAAAGGCTAATTCTGTCAAACGCTTGTCCCTCCATACCGCATGCTGTATTAATTCAAGAAATTGAAAAATTGGGCCTTCAACCCATGTCTCCCATGTCATTTCTCAAGATAAGCGCCGGTTTGCCGGAATTCAACCACATTTATAGTTTTAGACGACAAATCTTTATCACACCACCGCTTGCCCCAATACCTGAATCTATATTAATGAATTATGATAACACCAACTATAGAATTTATTTTGCACAAGATTCCTTAATCTGTTTTTCATGTAAAAGGCCAGGGCACACTGCAGCAAATTGCAAAACAATCCAAGAATCAGTTTCTGAAAATTATAACCAAAACCCCCACTCCCAATCATCTTCGCAACCCACACCTTCCGAAATACTTTCAACCAACCCCTCAAAAACTCCAACCTCACAACCAATTATCAATATAGATACAACCCAGTCTACACAAAATAGCTCAAAACGCAGTTTGGATGACATTGTTACACCTCCTCTAGCGCAAGATGCTAATTCAGAAAACCAAAGTCTTGAACCATTTGTTAAACCTAATGTTGCTCCAGCTAAAAAACCAAAGAAAAGTAAGGGAAAGACTCCAACTCACGTACTCATGGAACCGACCAAGGCATTCATCTCAGAGCAAAACCCTTCATTTGTTCTTAATTTTGATCAAATATCCGATCTATTTGAAAATGTTTATGGTGCTCAGGACCCAGTCAGCATCATAAAAAACTACACTAGCGAATTTGAAGCTTTAGTGAAAATGCTAACAGCAATATACCCGTATTTCAAACAAAGATCGATTAAAGCTAGATGTACAAAAATTAGAAAGAAACTATTGAAGCATTTACAGATGGCTTACTCGGATACTGAGGCATCAGAGACTGAAAGTGAGTTTTCTCAAGAATAGAGTCATGAACTTCTGTGACAATCCCAAATTTCAGTTTTATTTATTATAAATGGGCTTCTCATCAATTTTGCAGTGGAACATTAACGGTTTCTATAATAACCTTTCTATGCTCCAAATAATTCTGTCCAGACACAATCCAGATATAATTTGTCTTCAGGAGACTAATTTCAAAAATGAAAACATACAAGCTTTAAAAAAATTTAAAAATTACTGCAAAAACAGAACTAACCAAGATAAAGCCAGTGGTGGAGTAGCTATCTTTGTAAAAAAGTCAATTGAAACTACAGTAGTTCCTCTCCACACTAATCTAGAAGCAATTTGCATTAAAGTTAACTCGAGTCCAAATATCTACGTTTGTAATTTACTTACCTTCATCAACGCAAGTAGACTCAGAAGCATTAACTGAACTCTTACAACAAATTCCCCAACCCAGGCTTATTTTGGGCGATTTTAATGCTCACAACTTTTCATGGGGCTCTTCTACTATAAATACCAGAGGAAGATTGCTGGAAGAGATATTTGAACAGTCCAACCTTTCAGTCTTAAACGACGGCAGACCCACTAGATTTGATATACAGAACGGTGAATCTTCATGTATAGACCTTACGATATGCGAACCAGGTCTGACCCCACAGCTCACCTGGGATAGGCTGGATTTCTTGTATAACAGTGATCACTACCCAATTTTTATTTATAACAACAAAAACCAACGTGGACGGACATTTACCCCAAAATGGAATTTAAAACAACCTAACTGGAATCTTTTTTCAAATTTAGTCGAAAGCAGTATGACCACATTTAAAAGCACCTCGAACATAGACGAGACCCTTAAGAACATTGTTACCATTATCACAGAAGCAGCAGAAAGAGCAATAGGAAAAACTTCATACATAAAACAACGCAACCCCGTCCCATGGTGGAACCATGAATGCAAAACAGCAGTTGAATCTAGCAAAAGAGCTTTTAACAAATACAAGCGCTACAAGACTCTCGAGAATAAAATTGAATATACAAAACAACGTGCAATAGCCAAGAAGACAACTAGAAATTCCAAACGCCAGTCATGGACTCAATATGTATCAACGTTAAATGCAAACACTCCCATGACTGAAGTATGGAACAAAGTCAGAAGAATATCTGGATTAAACAGCAATCAGAATATCAAAAGCCTCGAGAGAAATGGAAAGGCAGTTACTAGTAATACTGAGATTGCTAAAATCCTTGCTAACACATACAAAAACCGATCCAGTAATATTAATTATAAAAAATCTTTCATTAATTACAAACAACATGAAGAAAATAAGAAAATTAGCATTACTCCTAACACAGATGAACCGTTAAATTTACCCATTTCTCAATTAGAGTATACTGAAGCATTATCAAATATTAAAGAAACTAGCGCTGGCCCGGACGATATTCCTAGTATTTTTATTAAACACCTTCCAGCGAGCGCTCACAAACAACTTCTAGATCTGTTTAACATTATTTGGCTTCAACACAAATTTCCTGAAAAATGGCATGAATCCATAGTAATACCTATACAAAAACCTAATAGTATTAAGACAAGTCCCGAGTCATACAGACCGATATCTTTAACATGCGCCATGTGTAAGTTACTAGAAAAGATTATTAACAATAGACTAAGATGGCACTTGGAGAGACAAGATTTGATTATTCCAGAACAAAGTGGTTTTAGAGAGCAAAGGTCAACTATAGATAATATCATAGATTTGGAGAGTGACATTTCTGAAGCATTCGCACTAGGGGGTAAATGTCTAGCGGTTTTCTTTGACATATCAAGAGCTTTCGATACAGCCTGGCACGACTATATAATAAAAAAATTACATAGTTGGAACATTCAAGGTCACAGCCTATTCTTTATTAAAAATTTCCTTCAAAATAGAACTTTCAGAGTTAGGACAAATAACATAACATCAGATATAATGTATCCAGAAAATGGTATCCCTCAAGGCTCGGTTATAAGTCCTACTCTCTTCATAGTGGCAATCAATGATATCCTCAAAAACCTAAAATCGCCTGTAAAGGCACGAGTCTACGCAGATGATCTTGTAGTTTTCTGCAAAGGTAAAAATATACAAAATATATTTCGTCATACACAGAACTTTATACAAGACTTAGAAATCTGGTCACAAAAAACAGGTTTCTGTTTTTCCGCTGAAAAAACTCGCTTCATCCTGTTTTCAAAGAGAAACGTCACAAATATCCCCAACCTAAGACTATGTGATGAAAACCTAAAGCGTGCAACGTCAATTAAGTTCTTGGGCATGACATTCGAAGAAACCCTAAGCTGGAAACTTCATATAACAAATCTGATGTTATCTTGTCACAAGCGACTAAATCTTCTAAAAACTCTGGCCAATAAAGAATGGGGTGCGGATCGCCAAACACTTGTAATGTTATACAGAACATTAATCAGATCAAAATTAGATTATGGGTCTACTGTGTATTCTACAGCGGCTAAGACGCTGCTGAAAAAACTTGACAGTCTTCACAATCTCGCTTTACGTATAATATCTGGAGCTTTTCGCACAACACCAATCGAAAGTCTGTATTGTGAAGTTGGAGAACCCTCCTTAGAAGACAGAAGAGTTTATTTAAGTGTAGCATACGCCGCAAAAATCAGGTGTAACTCAAAAAACCCTACTATACAAAATTGTTTTACAGAAAAGTTCCCAAATCTCTTCATAAATAAACCAAGAACGGCCAAACCCTTCTACGCAAGAATTAGAAGCTACTTAAATCAAATAAACTATGCGTTCCCAGAATGCTTTCCTTCCAAACTGTCCTCAATTCCTCCGTGGCAAATAAAGAACCCTCAGTGCCTAACACACCTCATTTCTTTCGATAAACATTCAACAAACCCACAGTTAATCAAATCCGCCTTCAATGATATACTCCGCAATTACAAGGAGTATACACAAGTATACACCGATGCATCTAAATCAAATGAAGGCACTGGTGCTGCAGTCATAACCCCAACATCAACAAATAAATACAAACTCCCTTCAGAGTACTCTATTTACTCTGCTGAATTATACGCTCTATACCAGGCCACCCTTGCTGTCAATGCGTCCAGTAATACCAAATATATCATACTCACAGACTCTCTAAGTTCGGTACAGTCAATCCAATATGTCTACCCATCTAATCCTTTGGTCATCAAAATAAAACAAGAAGTTCATACCGCTCAACTGAATGGAAAAATTATCATATTCCTCTGGATACCATCCCATATTGTAATTCAAGGAAATGAAGAGGCAGACAACGCTGCAAAAGAAGCTGCAACTAGTGATAGTGCGGAGTGTACGGAAACATTTACGAGTGCGGATGTGAAAGCGGCGGTCAAACGTAAAGTGCGGTATATGTGGGAAGAAAAGTGGAAAGTGTCATCGGCCAAGCTACGCGAAATTAAAAAATCGATAAAACCCTGGTCAACATTACCAACAAGTCGGAGAGACCAGGTAATATTAACGCGACTCCGATTGGGTCATACGCGATTAACTAATAGTCATGTGTTTTCCTACAAACAAGAACCAAGATGTGACAACTGTGAAGAAAAGTTAACAATCAAACATTTATTGGAGAATTGCGCAGCATTAACGCCAAAGCGCATATTGTACAATATACCAAACAAACTGAGTGACATTTTAGGCCTACAGTGCAATATGTCAAATTTAAAGAGGTTCCTAAGTGCAATTAACATTTTATACAATATATAAAAACAAAAATGTAATAAAAATTATTGTTCACCACTATTGTTTCGCTAATAGCCAATTTGGCTGATGCGATTTTTGTTAATAAAAAAAAAAAAAAAAGTTCATTGAATTAAAAATTATATTCATTATTTTTTAATGAATAGAATTACATTGTAATAATGAACCTGATCATTACCCAATAACGTATGTTTATTGTATTAACGTACTCGTTTCTTGTATTAACGAAATTTTCATTGAATCAATGTAAAAAAAGTCAATGATTGGCGTTCATTGGTACTATGTACAATATTTTTTTCAGTGTATTACCGCTCCATCGCACTATGTCGCCACCACCAAAACTAATGCTCTGAATGAGGTTAAAACTGAGACACTGTTCTTCAACCCTTCTATAGACGAAGTTTTGTCAATATCACTTTCGTATGGTGAAGGGTATGCCAGATGTAACATCGTTAATTTTTGTGGTGGCAGCATCTTGTTATGGATTGATATTTCTTAGAAAGGACACACCGAACTTTTGAAGGACATTGGGTAAATGACAGCTGACATGTACATTAAAACATTTTAAAATATCACGTTGTGCCATTTTCCAGCCATATTGGATATGGCAGATTCGTGCTAATGCATGATAACGTAAATCTTCAGTCGCTAGTACAATACACGTTCAATAGTGAGTAGCAGTGGCGGTTGGTATATAAGTGCTGCGGAGCTGCAGAACCACCAAAATAATCCAAACAAAATTACTTTGAAAATTAAATAAAAAATATCACTACTTATAAAATCTAAATTCATTTAGATGGTTTTCGTGCATGGCCGCCTTTATTTTAATCTGTCGTCCGTCGCATCTCATGGCGATAGCAAGTCCCACTTATTTGACCGGACCGGTGCTACTCCGAGCTCTGAACTGTTAAAGATATCCCCGATAACACCCGCTCAACCCTCGCCTACACTTTTCAGGCGACGACTGAAAGCAATATTTGAGCTGCATTTGTCGCAGTTCGAACTAGTGTGTAGAAACCTACGTTTATTGTAATTTTAAATAATCGGTGATCGCGACGCGACGACTGTTGTCCTGCACGTAATTGGGTATTTATATTAAGTATATGAGAATAAAAGTGCTGTTCAGGATGGATGTTATTTATAATTTGATTAATGTTAAGAGATTCTTTAAATATTCTTATGACGAAAAACTAGAATTAAAATGCAAAGGACGTCCTTTGCCGGATATTAAAATCGAAAAAGAAGGATCAAGCCGAGGGAAAAATTACAAACGACAATTTAATTGCGATATTTATACGAGAAATAGTTGGATATGTGGCTGCAACAGAAAAAACGCTCTTTTCTGTTTTCCTTGTGTACTCTTTGGAGGTGATAAGTCATGGACGCAAGTTGGTGTAACAGACTTAGTACATTTAAGTGATAAAATAAAAAAGCACGAAACTTCCAAGCATCATTTGCACAATCAAATGGAATATGCTTTATTAGGCTCCGTGAATATTAAAGAACAGTTAGATTCTGCATACTGGATAAATATTCAAAAATTCAATGAAGCTGTAACAAAAAATAGGTATGTTCTGTCAAAAATTATAGACTGCATAAAATTTTGTAGTGTTTTCGAATTGGCGCTTCGGGGACACGACGAGACACAAATATCCGACAATCCTGGAATTTTTCGCGGCCTCATAACTTTTACTGCTGAATTGGATAGAACTTTAGCACAACACTTGGAAGAATCGACGGTTTTTAAGGGCATTTCTAAAGAAATTCAAAATGATATTTTGGACTGCATGTTGGAATTATGCCAGGATAAAATTTTAGAGGAAATTCGGGAATCTCCAGATCTAGCTGTCATGGCCGACGAGACTACAGACATTTCAGCAAAATCACAAATGGTTGTAGTATTTAGATAATGTCGAAATGGAGCACCGGTAGAACGATTTTGGACATATTTGGTACCTTCAAAATTAAATGCAGATACTTTAAGCAAAAACATTTTCAGTGTTTTGGATCCTATCCTGGAAAACTCAAATAATAAACTAATTGCTCAGAATTATGATGGGGCAGCGGTCATGTGTGGACAGCACGCAGGAGTTGAAGCCAGAATCAAAGAAAAATATCCATT
This sequence comes from Diabrotica virgifera virgifera, assembly GCF_917563875.1. Classification (NCBI taxonomy): domain Eukaryota; kingdom Metazoa; phylum Arthropoda; class Insecta; order Coleoptera; family Chrysomelidae; genus Diabrotica; species Diabrotica virgifera. The sequence goes on along the minus strand of NC_065448.1, from coordinate 101,841,385 downwards.
TGCTCATTTTGTACACTGTTACGCGCATCAATTAAATTTAATAATGTCTAAGGCTTGTTCCGAAAACTCTCAAGTTAGACTTTTTTTTGGAAATTTAAATGAAATCCCTACCTTTTTTAAAAATTCGCCACAACGAGTGGCAGTTTTAGATAAAATCGTCCAAAAGAAAATTCCTCATGGCGCTCCAACTCGCTGGAACTTCAATATTCGAACTGTTAATGTTGTGTTTGAACATCGATCTTCTTTTATCGAATGTATGCAAGAAATAGAAGAATCGTTTGATAAGGCAGCTGTCTGTAGTTCAGCGTCTTCCATTCGAAGAATACTAGTGGATCAAAATTTTGTTTTTTGGTTAACATTTTTCCATCGCATAATGCCACAAGTAGACGTTTTGTATAATGCCCTTCAAAAGACTAAAACGGATCCTTTGGAAATCAATAAAAAGGTGACAGATTTCGAAAGATACATGAATTCAGTTAGAAATTCAATAGATGATACCATTGACCAAGGTTCTAGTTTATGCGTTGAACCATTACCAACTAAAAGGTTACGGAAGGATAACAGTCCAGTAGATCATCGGAGAGCATCTATCGAAGTTTGTGATATAATCATAAATTGTGCAAATGATAGATTTGCTTTTAAAAATCACCTACTTGCAACTTCATTGCTTTATCCTGAGCAATTTGATAATTATTGTGCTAATTTCCCAGATGATAATTTAAGCCTGACTTGCGCGTCATATCCAAATTTAGATAGGGAGCGCTTGAAGACTGAATTATCTGTTATTTATTTTAGAAGAGACTGTAGAGACATTAATGGGGCAATACCTTTTTTAAAATTTTTAATTAAAAATAATTTAACAGAGCCTTTTCAAGAAACTGTAAAACTGCTTCAAATTCTAATTACAGTGCCCATGAGTACGGCAGAAGCTGAAAGGTGCATTTCGATTTTAAAACGGAATAAAACATTCTTGAGAAATTCCATGACTGAAGACCGACTTGTAGCATTAACCATGTCAGTAGAAAAAACATTTATAAAAGAAATACCAAACTTTAATGAAAAAGTTATAGACAAGTTTGCTTTAAAAAAAATCGACGAATCGAGCTTATTTATAAAAAAAAATAATATATTTGGCTCTGTGTGTAGTTAGTTCGTAAGACCCTATAATGCAATTATTGTTTTGGCGATTTTGTTTGTAGTGTTTTTTCGTTTGCATTCCTTAGTTTCGCGTATTTATCGATGAAATTCTACTAAAAACATAAACTATAAAACAATTACTAGTGTGCCATAATGTACCATTGCTATTTTTGATATAATTGGATTTATCTTCAATTTGAAAAGAAGAAAATCGGTAAGTTCTTTATTATTTTTTAATAGATATATAATGAATAAATATATGGTGTAAAATATCAAACTAAAAGGCTCGTTGTAAAATACAACGATTAAAAGATATTGAATTAAAAAAAACCCAAAAAATACTGCAGAACTACCAAATTTTTGAGTCACCAGCCGCCACTGGTGAGTAGGTACTCACCTTAATAAGATTCAATTTAAAAACTATATTGGCCACCATATTATAACCCATATTATGAGATTTAAATCTGATCAACCTTTTATATTATGACACTTTAAAACATCGCATTCAGAAAAAATCCTATTCCTATGACAAAGCGGGCTGAGAATACCGGCACAGAAAATTTGACTTCTGATGACAATAACTTCAAAATATTATGCGACATTCTTGTCCATGTAAAAGGCAGTTTCTTTTTATTCATTTAGTTTGATTTAATCTGAGTAGATACAATGTTTTTGGACTACCATCAAATATTTACATGTACCTGCCTATTATTTTTTGTACATAATTAATATTAACCAAACATTAATAATTTTATTTATGTGAAATTAATAGTTATAATTTCACCCTAAAGTTTTCACTTCTGTCGGCCATCCCCAGAGTGCATTTTTTAAGTAACCGCCAACAAAAATAAATTATATTTACACATACAGATTTCAACAACATAAAAATATTTTTTAAATGTCTGAAGTAATGTTTTTTGAAGATTGAAAGATCTGAAGTAATTTTTAATTAAGTGCTAATTAATTGACGGAATAAAAACCTTTAGAAACCCAGGTGAACTGAAATGTTTCAGTAAAAGAGAGTTTTTTATTTTAGTCTATTAACTTTTTTACATAATGGCACTCTGGCAACTTTTTATTTAAAAGGTATTATTGTCGAATTCATTAAACTTTTTATACATTTTCGTGAAAGAAATGAATTTGTTGTCTATCCAGCGCTTTTTAACAATTTTTAAAAAAGTGTATTCAATCATTTAGATTCTGAAAATATTTTCGTGTAACATTCCAATATTTCATTATATTACATTATATTACATTATATTAAAACTTGTGATGCTTAACTTTTAAACTTATTAGTTACTAAGGTAGACTATGCAATTTGCAATTTATTTAAATTTTTAAATTTTGCAACTGATTGTTTCTGTTTTCCTTAATTATTATTATTTTTTTAAATTTATTCACGATTTATGTAATTTTAGTAAATTGTATTGTTATTGTTTTATTTTCATGACTTTTTATAGGCTTTGTCGGCGAAATTGTACAATTTTCCATGACAATAAACCACATTTCTACTATTCTACTCTATTCTATTATTTACCTTTTTTATTGAGATTATATTTTATTTTTACACTAAGGTAAAATGGTGAACAATTAGAGTCATGTATTTTGGCTAAAATGTCTTCCTTTTCATGGAAATAAAACTCTAGGATTATTGGCACAGAAGTAGAAATTTTGATCATCATTATTAATCAGCCATGTTTTGTCCATTGTGGAATATAATAATATGCCTCCTTCATATATTTTCATCATTTTCTGTTCTGTGCCTCTTCTATCCAATTGGCTCCAGTTCTTTTGATTTCGTCAGTCCATCGCATTGGAGTTCTTCCCCGGCTTCGCTTATCTGTCCGTGATCTAGACTCGAACAATTTGTTTGCCACCGCTTGTCTTCGTTCTTGTAATATTTTCATAAAAAATTGTGTTAAAAAATTTTGTTAACGATAAAACACAGAAAACTAGAATATTTGGGTCATCTGATGAGAGGACATAAATACGCATTACTTCAAAATGTAATGCAAGGAAAAATAGAAGGAAAATTGAATCCAGGCCGTAGAAGAATGTCATGGTTGCGGAATTTGAGAGAGTGGTTTGGATGTATAACCAATGAACTTTTAGGTCAGCTGTAGACAAGGTCAGGATAGTCTTGATAATTTCCAATCTTCAATAGGAGTGGCACAAGAAGAAGAATATGTTCATCTCTATTGTTGCCTTGTAATCTGTTCGATAATGTCGTTCACTCCTGTTTGTGTATGAACCTTTTCTTAGCATATTTATTAAGCTTAATACAATAATTTATCTCTATATATCCTCAATTTTTAAACTGATGGTTTTGTGAGAATTAAGGTTTTTGCTCCGTATGTAAAGACTGGTAGAACACACTGGTTAAAAGCTTTCCTTTTTAAATGAATTAGGATATTTGTTTTAAATACATCTCGAATTTTTCCAAATGCAGGTCGACCTATACTTACTCTTTTAAGTAGCTCCTATGTTTGGTTTTTTCGCGTTAATCTTATTTCCTATCTCCTGACCTAAATACACATTATATTTCCATAATATATGGGCGATTTCTTGATTTCTATTAGTTCATTAGGGACTAGATTCATCACCAATGATCTTTTTTCATGGTTTATATTTAAACCGACTCTCTGTGTTACTTGCTGTATTCATTATATTATGCTTCAAGAATTATTCTTGTAGCAAAACTCTGGCTTTGCCTAAATCGTCTGTTACGAGAACAATGTAATAGTCAAATAAAAGATGATTTAATTTCTTTTCATCACTATTAATACTCATTTATTCCTACTTGGATCGACTAAATAAGTAGTAATCAATTACTGTTACAAATAGTTTTGGCCACAAAGTATCTCCTTGCGGAATCCCTCTGCCAATTTTTATCTTCTGTGAAATGATAAAGGTTTAGAGGTTTTGTCGCAATTTCGTCTATATTTCGAATAGTATTCGGATTCTTCTTTTTGTAGTTCCTTCTTCTATCGGAGGTTGGCTATCATTATAGCTATCCGTACCTTATTGGCGGCTGCTCTGAAAAGATGTAGTGAGCTGCAACAATACCACCCTCTTAAGTTTGTCAGCCAGGAAATTCTTCTTCTACCGATGGATCTTTTCCCCTTAATTTGACCCTGCATTATTAGCCTTAATATCTCATAGTTCGCACCTCTAGTAGTAGTAATGTGGCCCAAATATTCCAGCTTTCTTGCTTTGATAGTCTTTATCAACTTGGAATCCTTTTGTAGCCTTAATAACACTTTTGCATTCGTAACTCGTTGGATCAATGGTATTTTCAAAATCCTTCTATAGCACCACATCTTAAATACTTCCAACTTGTTTATGTTGTCTACTGTTAGTGTCCTGCTTTTTATTTCATTCAACAAAGTCGAGAACACGTCTTAATCTCAGCTACAGAGGAAGGTCTCGATTAACAAACATTTTTTTCATTTATATAAATGCTTTCCTGGCAATTTCGTTGCATGTCCTGATTTCTCTACCTGGTCGTTATTTTCTGTTAATCAGGTTTGCAGATGTTTGTAGTTATTCACTGTTTCTACTTGTTTTCCCTCGATATATATCTAATCTTCCTACTGTATGTTGCTTAGAAATAATCATGAACTTAGTTTTCTTAACGTTCATATTTCTAGTCCATACTTTATACTGACTTGATGTAATCTATTTACTAATCGTTGCAGTGCTTCTAGACTATCTGCAAAAATAGCAGTGTCGTCTGCGAATCTTATTTTGTTCAAGATTTTTTTGTTTATTGATATACCCTGTTCTTCCTCTGATGATTCTTCCTTAAAAATAGATTCGCTGTACAGATGAAAGAACAATGGAGACAACACGTAATCCTGCCTAACTCCTCTTTTGATTTCTATGGTTTCCGTTTCGATATTTTTGATTTCAACCTATGCTTTTTGATTCCAATACAGATTGACAATAACCCGTATATCTCGACTGTCCACATTCTTTTGTTTTAAAAGTTCTATGAGTTTCTGATGTCGTACTCTATCAAAAGCCTTTTGATAATCTATAATGCAGACATAGAGATCCTGGTTCATACCTAATGGTCTTTGTGCGAAAACGTTAAAAGCGAGCTGAGCTTCTCTCATCCCTAGTCCTCCTCTGAATCCAAACTGGGTGTCATCTATATTTTCTTCTATTTTTTGTAGAGTCTTCCGTGTATTCGGATATATTTGATCTATTCTACATTCGGATATAATAATATGTAGTATTTTTTAACAGAGAGACAGTTTTCACTAAGTTAAATGTTTTGGGGAAGTTACCAAAAAGAAGAACAAAAATGGGATGAGGCCTTTTATATTCGATAGAATTTTGGACTAGAGTTATAAGGCACTACAGATGATAATTTGTTCTCTGGCCTGATCGAAGCCCCGCTTGGTTTTCTGACTGATAGGCAGTGAGTTAGTTTCCAGTATATTTGCCAGTATTCGAATAAAGAGCTTGTCTATGTGGTTTAGTAAGCTAATGGGGCTACAGTTCTCAAGCTTTAATTTGTCTCCCTTTTATGAATAAGGATAATAACCGAAGTTTTCCTTTTGTTTGGAATGTTTTCGTTTTACAGACATATACTAAAAAGTGTTTAGATTCGTGACATCAAAAGTGGACCTTCTAGTTTAAGTGATTACACTTCACCATTTTTCATATTTCTAGAGCATGTTTTACTTTTTCCGTGAATATCTGGTATATTCCAGATCCTATATTATGTATTCCTTATAATGGCCGTTCGATGAGCTCTATACATAGAATACCTCGATTTTGATATAACAATTCATACAAACTTTTCACTACACGTAATATGCCTGGTTTACCTAAGATTATACTTCCATTTTTGCCTTTAAGTCCACAACACTTTATTTCGCTTATAACTGAACTATACGAACACACTACTGGATAAGTTAAAGTGCTTGACAAACTTTCTAACGAATTGCATCCAGAACGTGGTGTCAGACAGGGATGTATACTTTCTCCAGAATTACTCAATATATATGGGAGCACATTACGAGAAGAGCACTGAAGGATGGGGAAAAGGCATTTCAATAAATGGTCATAAAATGAACAACCTACGTTTCGAAGATGACACAGCCTTTCTTGCAAATAGTCAAGCAGAGCTGATTGATCTTATACGACTGGTTGAAAACGAAAGTCAAATATTTGGTCTGCAATTAGACATATTAAAAACAAAAATCATGATAGTGGATAGACTACATAACAGTCATCCACACATAACCATAATTGACCGGTTTGAGGTTGTGAGCTCATACTTAAATCTGGGATCATTAATCACAAGCACAGGGTCACTACAGAAAGAAATAAAACATAGATGTGGTCTATCAAAAGTTGTCACAGCAAAAATGACCACAATATGGAAGGACTGTCAAGTTTCAAAAGCCTTAAAGATGAGGTTAATTAACTGCTTAATATTCGCAATACTTACCTGAGAAAATCGGAGAAAGAAGAAAAATAGACGCCACTGAAATGTTCTGTTGGAGACGAATGCTACGAATTCCTTTGAACGGCCATAGGACAAATAATTCAATAAAATACTTTGGACATGTTACGAGAACAAACACAGAAAACATGGAAAGACTCACTATAGAAGGAAAGTTGGAAGACCGAAGGTCACGAGGAAGATTCCCAACAAAATGGATCGATTAAATTTCAGGAATATTCAAAAGACCTATGCATGAGTTGAAAAAAATGACCAGAGACAGAGATCTTTGGAGACGGACAATACACGACATCACGTCGACCACTACACTCCCTCCGGAGGGTCAGATTGAAGAGAGAGAGAGAGCCTTTAAGTTGGAAGATTTCTTTTTTGTGATTGTCTTGTCTTCTTCTAAATGCTTTCGTGCTTTTATTTTCTTCTGTATTAGATAATTTTTCAGTCTCCTATTTGTTAAAGTTTTGTGTGGTAGATTCATTTTCTGCTTGACTGCCTATCAACTTTCAAAGCTAGGTATGGACTCACCAAGTCCTAGAAAAATTCTTAACTAGAATCAAGTAGGAACTGGAGACTTTAATGAAGCTAGAATAACAAATTAAAATCTTAGCTATAAAAGTGAAAAATTCATACACATACCTACTATAGAGAACAACTTCTGCTACGAGCGTATTGATGAGGCCGTCAATGCGAGTGAAATGCACCATTCGACTGCTGAATGGAATGGTGCATCTCTTTTGCACTCACCATTGACGGCCGCCTAATACGCGATTGAGCTCATTGTTAATAACTAAAAATAACCGCTTAGTAATAAAATAATGACATAAATTTATTCAGGATCTTGTGTGGGGAACTTTAAACTTTGATTTGGTCACTTCCTGACTTTCATATTAATAATTTTTAACCGAGTTTTTAAAGCCTTGAAAATGGCTATTTTCGCGTTTTTCAAATTTTAAATCGCATATAACTCGACAGCAATCAATTTTAGGAGAAAAATCGCAAGAGACCTTTTTTGCTCAGAATGACCCAAATGATTTACGTTGTGTTAGAATAACAAGGTTCTATCTGCAAACTTTTTAAAATTGAGATTTTTATGTAACTTGGTTCTATTTTATGTTCTTTACCTTAATATGATCCTAGCACCGACATCTATTAACAGGTGGCTGAAATACGTAAGTTATAAGGTTCTATCTCAGAGAATTTTAAATGTTGATAAGTTAACAAGCTTCTAACTGACATAAAAAACAGTCAACTAAGTACACAAGGTCCTATTTGCAAGAACTAAAAGTGTTTATAAGTTAATAATAAGACTTTATTAAACAACTAGAAGTTGTTTTATTGTATACTAATTGTTAAACAAAGGTATGTGTGGAAAATTGAACTTGATTAAATAAGTTTAATTCATTTCTCAAATCAGAACTCCTTTGTATTAACTATTGAAGTAACCTTTTACTGTTAATAAAAATATATGAATTTTTTTAAAAATTTACATTGTTAACACATAAAAGTGGCGACAATAGTAAAATAAATATATAACATAGAAACTTTAAACAGTCATAACTAAAAATGGCACCTGAGGCAGTTAGAACCTTGTTATTCTGACACAACGTCTAAATAAAATTTTTTCGAAGTGAAAAAATTATTTTTGTGAATTTGTTTAAAAAAACATTTTAAACAATTTTTCGACCACGGTACCCTGTGGCACCCTGTGGATTTCTTATAAAGACCTCTTTTTGAGTAAGCTTCTGCAAAAAAATCAAATCAGAATAATTTACCTAACGGGGGCGACGATACAGGTCGGACTAAGTTGAAACGGTCAAAACAAAGAGACGCACACACATCAAAAAAGCACGTGAGATTATACTCGTATAATCAACATTTACCGAATCGATCCAGGAATAGTCAACTCAAACTAGTAAAAGTTGATTCTATTTTTCCCGCGATCTACTTTTACTGACAAGGGTTAGGAAGAATCTACTTCAACTAGTAAAAGTTGATTAAATCAACTCTTACTGCTCGTTTTAGTTGGAGTTGACTCGAACTAGGAATAGTCAACTCTAACTTAGAATCAACTTGGACTGTAACATATATAATATTCAAGTACAGTGGAACCTCGTTAACTCGGATTAATCGGGACCGCGGCCGATCCTTGTTATCGAAAATCCGGGTTAGCCGGAGAAAATGGTAAAAATTAATAAAATACGGTATACTTACAGATAAACTCCGTTATACTTGAAATAACATCAAATATATATGCACAGGACACATCTAAATTACATATAGTTGTATAGAGTATAGAGTATAGAGTATAGAGTATAGAGTATAGAGTATAGAGTATAGAGTATAGAGTATAGAGTATAGAGTATAGAGTATAGAGTATAGAGTATAGAGTATAGAGTATAGAGTATAGAGTATAGAGTATAGAGTATAGAGTATAGAGTATAGAGTATAGAGTATAGAGTATAGAGTATAGAGTATAGAGTATAGAGTATAGAGTATTGTTAATTTCGTAGACAACGTAGACAAAAAAAAACACGCAAACACAAAATCTGAATAGATTTACGAACGATTACAGAACGGAAGTGAACAATACGACTGTACTACACACAATACGGTCTCAATCGCAACGATGTTATGTTATTTAATAGCAGTGCAGACTAAGACCATTGTATAAAAAATAATTTTTTAATAGTGTTTTAGTTTTTATAAACAATGCTAAGACAGTTTGAAATAAATAAAGGATACTGCAGGTCCCTGTTTTTTTCCGATAACACGACAATGAACCTCGTGTGCCATGAGTCATTTTTACTATCGTATATGTAGTTCACATTACACAAATACCCGTTATCTCTCAAATATTATATTACATATATCTTTATTGCTGAAATGTTTGGCTGATAAAAATCGGTCCGGGTTAGTCGGACTTCCGGATTATCGGGGGCTGACTTATCGGGGTTCCACTGTACATACAAACTAATGTAATGGAAACGTCGAATGTATGTAGATTGCAACAGTATTATGTTTGTATATTATGCGAAATACAAATTTAATTCAAACTGAATGTTAGTTTTGTATGTAAATTTATTTTGTAGAATAAACATTATCTAATAAAATGTATTACTACAGTGAAGCCAACGTCAATATAAATAACCAGCTCTGAATAAGTTTTCTTTTAGGATATTGATTATTAAATGTTGTGTTTATATGAGATCGTTACAATTGAGTATAAAGAAAATTATTTTTTTTAACTAACGTTTCGATTTTCACTTCAGAAATCGTTTTCAGCAAAAAATCATATGAAAAGAGTATAACCGCCAAAGTTGTTGAGGGGTTTATTGTGACAACTAAGGTTGACTTATACTGCGAGGCATAGGTAAGTTAGAGATATAGAAAATTATGCTCATTTTCATAGCTGATTTTTTCGTGAACAGATTAACGGATCCCGCTAATTTTTTTATCATTTTAGATTTTTCTTTAGTATTTACACAGTTGGGCGATGGTTTATTTAAAAATATTTTTTGTACTTATTTAAAGGAAAGACATTTTTTTCATATGTTCAGTTTGAGACACCCTGTAGGGAGGAAGAGGCACACATGTGATTATACATTGAAATCGTATTGTAGTCTTATATTTTAACTGAAACAAATCTAAATAATTAACAATAAAAAATAACAATTATTAACAAAATTTTAAAAACAAAAATGCACATGACCTAAACAATTCTTATCGACACCTAAAAGTGATATTTGTCGACCAGGTAAGCGGAATGCAAAGCGCAACATAAGAGAGACGAGATTGTTTAATGGAGGCTCTGTGATGTTTTGGGGTGGAATTTCCTTGAGAGTAAGTACGGATTTGATAATCTATCTGATTGTTTCCTTTGAACACTCTGTTCCTTCTCCACTATAAATATATAGGAAATAATTTTATCATATTGGTATAATAAGACATGGTCTCCTCATGTATCGCATGTTGTCAGTTAAAACACATATTGAAGAGTAAAACTGTCTAGTTTCTTTGTTGCTAAAAATATCAGAGCAATTAAAAAAACATCTTCGAAAAGTATGAGACTACAACTACAACATAATATCGATGTATACCCACCTTTGTACATTTTCCTTCCTACAGAAAAACCAGGAGTCTCAAATTTTATTTTCGATTAAAACACGTGTTAAACTTATATTCAAAAAACACAATGTTTACAAAACGTAAGCATACCATACGATTCCGATGTATACTCACATTTTTACCTCGTCCTCCCTACAAGGTGTCTTAAGTAACAAAAGAAAAACATTTCTTTTTTCACCCGGTCTAAGTACAAAAAAGAAGTTTGAGTAAACATTTGCACAACGGTATAAATCCTAAAGAAAAATCTATGTAAAATAATAAAAAAAAATTAGCGGAATCCGTTAATCTATTTAGGAAAAAATCAATTATGAAAATGAGCATAATTTTCTATATCCCTAACTTATGCCTCGCGGTACATTTGGCAACGGTGTTATGAGTAACGGCCATACTTTTAGCCAAAAAAAGCTGACGGTAGATTTTGTGCCTTCGGGACATCGAATTCTAATTTATTTTGTGTATTTCTGCACTATTTCTAGGAGTATTATGAGTAGGTGTGTTCGTGTATTATGTTTGTGAATTTTGTGTTGCAGATGTATTGTGTATGATTGTAGACGATATATGTCTTCGATTTTCGTCATCAGTTATTTTTGGTATATCGTTGTTGTTGATTTCTTCTTTTAGTATTAGCAACCAAAGCCTGATTCATTCTGCTGATAGCTTGCTACACATTTTTCTTCATTAATTAAGAGTTTTCTACCTCATAGAAAGTGCTACATTCACAGAGTATTTTATAGATGCAGTTCTTTCTTATCTTGCGTTAGATTTGGTTTTGGACAAGGTAGATGAGTCTGTTGGTTGCTTAGAATGTCGTTGTGACGTTATACGTATTATTCATCATTTTAAGATTTTTTGATGAGCCATTTACGTATTGTATTGTTGTCATCTTTGAAACCCTTCTTGTGGGTGTTTCTGGGTTAGATACTTGTGTTTTTTTTTATTTTTTTTATTCTTTCTTTTCTTCTATCTTCTGGAATTGCTAGTTTTTAATTGATAATTGGTAGATAATTTTGTAAAAACCTTTGTTTGCAGATTTTTTTCTTCGTGAAATACATTTTCGTTATAGTAGGGGAGCAAAGTATCCTAAATCTGCAGTCACTCGAGCGTTATGGGGACCTATTGGGTTGTGATTATTAGGTCCTAAAACCAAAAAAAGGTAAGTAAAATTTTCTATTTCAGTGGAGATTTTCCATTTTTTTAATTTATCCATCTATCCATAATAAGAAAAAATATTTCAAATAAAAGGTGCTTATTTTTACGTAAAGAATCCAAATCTGCAATAAAAATTTGGGGGTCCCATTTAAGTTTTTAAAGTAAACCTCCCACCCTACCTACGTGGGGGTCGTGTTTGGTACCATTCGATAGACTTTTCAAAAACATTTTGAAAGTGTATTTTGCAGTTTTTCGATCTGATGCTCATTTTGCGAAATATCGCGGGGTTTGTATTTGAAATTTTAAATTTACCCCCACACCTCTCTGTGGGGGGTCATGCTTAGTAACATTCGATATATTTTTGAAAAATATTGAAGACGTAATTTTTAGTTTTTCGGTCTGACTTTCATTTCGCGAAATATTCGCTTTTTTTAAACTTTTTGACTCAGCCATTTCCTTACGCCCCGCTCTGGGTTAGATACCTGTGTTTTTTTTTTATTTTTTTTTTATTCTTTCTTTTCTTCTATCTTCTGGAATTGCTAGTTTTTAATTGATAATTGGTAGATAATTTTGTAAAAACCTTTGTTTGCAGATTTATTTCTTCGTGAAATACATTTTTGTTATAGTAGGGGAGCAAAGTATCCTAAATTTGCAGTCACTCGAGCGTTATGGGGACCTATTGGGTTGTGATTATTAGGTCCTAAAACCAAAAAAAGGTAAGTAAAATTTTCTATTTCAGTGGAGATATTCCATTTTTTTAATTTATCCATCTATCCATAATAAGAAAAAATATTTCGAATAAAAGGTGCTTATTTTTACGTAAAGAATCCAAATCTGCAATAAAAATTTGGGGGTCCCATTTAAGTTTTTAAAGTAAACCCCCACCCTACCTACGTGGGGGTCGTGTTTGGTACCATTCGATAGACTTTTCAAAAACATTTTGAAAGTGTATTTTTCAGTTTTTCGATCTGATGTTCATTTTGCGAAATATCGCGGGGTTTGTATTTGAAATTTTAAATTTAGCCCCACACCTCTCTGTGGGGGGTCATGCTTAGTAACATTCGATATATTTTTGAAAAATATTGAAGACGTAATTTTTAGTTTTTCGGTCTGACTTTCATTTCGCGAAATATTCGCTTTTTTTTAAACTTTTTGACTCAGCCATTTCCTTACGCCCCGCTCAAATCGTCAGATTTTTGAAACATACACTCTTTTGCATGTACTTAACTTACCTTATCTTAACCTGACAATTTCGAGTAATTTTAAGGATAGATTTTTTTTCGGGCCCCGCTTAACGAACTTCCTTGTGTTAAGAGCCAATATATAGTAGAGGTACATCTGCAGGGCACCAGGTTTCTCCCCATATGATAATCTGACGCGCTCGAGTAACTGCCAAAATCCCCGCTTGGGCTCCCCTACCATTAAGGAAAGTGTTCGTATAATACATAATTTGATTATTCCTTCTCAGATGTTTACGTTGTAGTTTAAGTACTAGTTGAAATATGTATTATGTTGACGTAGGTTGGATTTATTTCTGTAAATATTGGTTGCGTATCCTGTATCCGCTTTTGTGATTGACACATCCAGAAAAGGAAGTGAATGATTGTGTTCTTTTTCCATGGTGAATTTGATTAATTCGTCTTTGATTTTTATGTAAATTAGCTTCTGGTTCGATGAGGCCAAAAGGAGAACACACCATCTTCATAATATATCTCCATGATATTGTGGAATTATTTGCCTTGTTTGTGTATAATGTTTTCTTCGAGACATCTAAATTGAAATAATCTCTGATTACTCTCTAGAATCTTGACATTGAATGTTTCACTTCAATTTAGGTACTTGGCAACCTAAAAACTAATAATTTACCTTATTTTCTCAGTTTTTAAATTTTAAATCGTTTATAACTCGAAAGCTATCAAGTTGACAGGAAAATTATAAGAAACCTTCTTTGGTATAAATTGTCCCAAAAACATCCAAAAGAAAATGTTTTTGGAGCTGAACAATTTGAGAGAAAAAAATTGTTTACACAATTTCTGCCCAAATTTTTTCCCGGTGCCCTTCAGATTTGTTGTGGATTTTTAAACAGGAATCCGCAATTAAACCGAATCGGTAACATTTTTCATACAGGAGCCACCCGACAGACTGGACTATTATTATTGTTATGCATCTACGTAGTTTAATTTAGTATAGCAAAACAAAAACATATTATTTGAATAAAAACTAAAAATATTGGCATACGATATATATTTAATAAATGTACGGATTCGGTATATGGTAAACTTTCATATACAATTTCAAAGTATAATAAATATATTACTTTGTGTTATTCCATACTCTGGTATCGAATTTGGTTTCATAAAGAGAGCAGCTCTCATTCATATTTAAATTTATTTAATTGAAATTGTTTGTAAAAACGTATAAAACTAATATAATTGCTTGAAATTTATTTAAATTTTTTTTTCAAAAAGCCAACACAGTTTTCTTGTTTGAAAACTAAGTGAGTCTTATAACCGATATGTACCAACCAGTTTTACAAAACTAGTGGCGAATATTAAAAGAACCATAAAACTCGGCCAAACAAATGTTTTAACAAACCAAAACCCGGAAGATTTCTATATCGAGGGGACAAATTTTTATGCCAAAAATTTTGAAACTTTAATCCATTATTCAGAGTTGCAACCCTATAGAACGGGATATACAGGGTGTCCCGAAAAGAGTGGTTATAAATTATACCACAGACTCTGGGGTCAAAAATAGGTTGATTGAACCTCAGTTACCTTTATAGAATAGTGCACACAAAAAAAGTTACAGCCCTTTGAAGTTACAAAATGAAAACCGATTTTTTTCATATATCGAAAACTCTTAGAGATTTTTTATTGAAAATGGACATGTTGCATTCTTATGTCAGGAACATCTTAAAAAATCAACAGTGAAATTTGTACAACCCATAAAAATTTTATGGGGTTTTGTTCCCTTAAACCCCCCCAAACTTTTGTGTACGTTCCAATTAAATTATTGTTGTGGTGCCATTAGTTAAACACAATATTTTTAAAACTTTTTTGATCTTTAATATTTTTCCGATAAGCCAGTTCTTATCTAGGTGCAGCTTCTTTTTTAATATGTTTACATACAAATTTTATGGGGGTTTCGTTCCTTTAAACCCCCCAAATGCTTGTGAACGTTCCAATTAAACTATTGTTGCAGTATCATTAATTAAACACAGTGTTTTTAAAACTTTTCTGCCTCTTAGTATTTTTTCGATAAGGCACCTTTTATCGAGATGTGGCATCTTGTTTAATATGGTTCAAGATATACCTAAAAATGTAAATTATAAATAAATTTTCATATTATTACCAGGTCCCTACTTACATATACAAATATGTGGTGGATTTGTCAAATATTCAAAATATCTCGATAAAAACTGACTTTTAGAGAAAGTACTAAGATGCAAAAAAGTTTTAAAAGAATTGTGTTTAACTAAAGGTAGCACAACAATAATTTAATTGGAACGTACACAAAAGTTTGGGGGGTTTAAGGGAATAAAACCCCCATAAAATTTTTATGAGGTGCACAAATTTCACTATAATCTTTTTTAGGATGTTTCTGTCATAATAATTCTACACGTCCATTTTCAATAAAAAATCTGTAATAGTTTTCGATGACTTAAAAAAAATTGATCTTCATTTTGTAACTTCAAAGGTCTGTAACCTTTTTTATGTGCACATTTGTACTAAGGTAAGTTCGGTTAAATCAACCTATTTTTGACCCCAGAATCTCTGGTATAATTTATGACCAATCTTTTCGGGACACCCTGTATCATCATCATCAGCCTCTCTCAATCCACTGCTGGACATAGGCCTCCCCTGTTTGTCTCCAAATTGTTCTATCTTGTGCTTGCTGTACCCAGTTTTTTGTTGTCCTTCGTAAGTCATCTTGCCATCGTGTTGGTAGTCTTCCTCTGCTATGTTTGTCGGCTCTTGGTCTCCATTCAACTAGTTTACGAGTCCATCTTCCGTCCTTCATTCTGGCAACGTGTCCAGCCCATTTCCATTTTAAGTTACAGCCTCTTTCAATGACGTCTATGACTTTGGTCTTAGTTCGTAGATCTTCGTTTCTAATCCTGTCTCGCAGAGTGGCCCCTATCATTGATCGCCCCATTCTTCTCTGCGCTACTCTTAGCTTTTGTGCGTTTTTCTTTGTGAGCACCATGTTTACTTATGTTTCTGCACCATAGGTCATCACCGGTAGCACGCATTGGTCGAAAACTTTTTTCTTCATATTAGTTGGAATGTCACTCTTAAAAACGTTCTTAAGAGCTCCGTATGCTGCCCATCCTTGTATTATTCTTCTGGATACTTCGGTTGTTTGATTGTCCTTACCTATCTTAATTTCGTGACCTAGATATATATTTGTCTACCAGTTCTATTTGTTCATTTTGTATTTCAATGTGTTTACTTGGTACTAAGTTCGTCATATATTTTGTTTTTGTTATATCCATTTTTAAGCCTATTTTATGACAGGCTGTACTAAGTTCTTCCAACATTTTCTTTTTTGTCCCAAATCGTCTGTAATCAGGACTATATCGTCTGCGTAGCTTAGGTGGTGTAGCATCTCTCCGTCCACATTTATTCCTTTGTCACCCCATTCGAGGGTTTTGATCGCTTTTTCTAGAGCCGATATGAAAAGTTTAGGTGATAAAGTATCACCTTGTCGGATACCTCTTTGGATTTTTATTTGGTTGCTGTTAGCGTGTAGTCGTATCGAGCTTGTCGCATTTATATATATATATATATATATATATATATATATATATATATATATATATATATATATATATATATATAAAACAGATGAAATAGAGAATGTGGAAAAAATCCCCTTACGAACAATTCACACATCCACATTAACGAGTGGTCGTCAAACCATTAACCTTGGATCTTTTGATCACTGAGTGTGTTTCAAGGATCTACATCTCATGTTTATATATATATATATATATATATATATATATATATATATATATATATTATTAAATAAAATGATGTTGGATAATCGAGTACAAATATAAAAATAAATAAGCAAAATCATTGGCTAATACTCGTAAAGTGAATGCGAATTTAGTTGGAAATATATAAAATTATGAAAGGTCATCATTCCATACATTTCTGTGCAACTATATACACCGGTGTTTCGGCCTATTTGGGCTTCGTATGAAAAGCCATAACATTATTAAATAAAATGATGTTGGATAATCGAGTACAAATATAAAAATAAATAAGCAAAATCATTTCCTCAGGTAGCTTTACCTCCTTGGCAATGTTAGTTGTAGCCTTGCGACTGCGGGTCTTCTAACAACCTGACCAAAATTGGTAACCTTGCTCCTGTAGTAATCCTTTTACAAGTTAACAAACAACTTTTTTAACTTGCTACACTATACTGACGAAGCCCAAATAGGCCGAAACACCGGTGTATATAGTTGCACAGAAATGTATGGAATGATGACCTTTCATCATTTTATATATTTCCAACTAAATTCGCATTCACTTTACGAGTATTAGCCAATGATTTTGCTTATTTATTTTTATATTTGTACTCGATTATCCAACATCATTTTATTTAATAATGTTATGGCTTTTCATTTCCTCAGGTAGCTTTACCTCCTTGGCAATGTTAGTTGTAGCCTTGCGACTGCGGGTCTTCTAACAACCTGACCAAAATTGGTAACCTTGCTCCTGTAGTAATCCTTTTACAAGTTAACAAACAACTTTTTTAACTTGCTACACTATACTGACGAAGCCCAAATAGGCCGAAACACCGGTGTATATAGTTGCACAGAAATGTATGGAATGATGGCCTTTCATCATTTTATATATTTCCAACTAAATTCGCATTCACTTTACGAGTATTAGCCAATGATTTTGCTTATTTATATATATATATATATATATATATATATATATATATATATATATATATATATATATATATATATATATATATAAATAGATGAAATAGAGAATGTGGAAAAATCCCCTTACGAACAATTCACACATCCACCATTTCGGGCTGGGAAAAATTTTTCGAATAGAATCAAAGATCCAAACACCAGTTCTTAGAAATGTGTTTCGCCCTCTTTATATATAATATATATATATATATATATATATATATATATATATATATATATATATATATATATATATATATTACATATTAGCCTCGAATATCGGCTATCAATGCGGCTCTCGTTTAGTGCTTCTATAACACTGTCGAGTTGTACTGAGTCGAATGCTTTGTGGAAATCTACAAATGTTAAAACTAAGGGCTTGTTGTATTCTATGGATGTTTCGATGAGTTGTTTTTTTGTTTGGAGATGATCGTTGGTTCCAAAGTTTGCTCTGAATCCAGCTTGTTCTCTACTTTGGTATAGGTCTAATTTCTTGTCTAATCTTGTGGTAATTACTCTCGTGAAAAGTTTATAAAGATGGTTTAACAGACTGATCGGTCGGTAATTTTCCAGATCAGTTTTTTCTCCTTTTTTGTGCAGAATAATTGTTTTGGCTCTATTCCATTCAGATGCTATGGATTTCTTTGTCAAACGTAGATTAAAGAGATCTTTTATTTTTCTCATTAGAGGTTCGCCGCCATTCTTCACAGCCTCGATTACTATTCCATCGTCACCTGGTGATTTATTGGATTTCATTTTATTCACCGCTTGTCTAATTTCACTGAGAGATATTTCTGGCATGAGTTCAGAGCCTTGATTTAATATTGTTTTGTTTATTGCATCATTTAGCTGTGTTTGGTTCAACCGTCTGCTTTTATAAAGTTCTCCATAGAAGTCTTCTACTATTGTTAAAAGCTCCTCTCTATTTGTTGCTATGTCGCCCTTTTTGTTTTTTAATTTAATGATCTGGCTTTTTCCATTATTTAGTTTTCTTCGCAGACTTTTTAGGCCTTTATTATTGTCTATGGTTTGTTCGATTTTTAGTGTATTGTACTTTCTTAAGTATTTTCTTATTGGTTCCTTGACTTCTCTGTTTATCGTTCTCTTTTGCTCTCCATTTGGATCATTTATTTCTGTAATAAGATTTCTTTGTTTCATTAAATTCCTGGTGTCAGTACTAAGTTTTTCTTCGTTCTTATTTCTTGGAGAGTGTTTTCTCATGCTTTCTCCAATGGCTTGCGTAATATGTTGGTTTAGTGGATCTATGTTTTCGTTGAGAGTTATGTCTGTGTTGTTTCTCAGTTTGGTTTCGATGTCGCTTTGATATTCTTTAATATCCCTAGGTTGGGTCCATATTGGTATTGGTTTCGTATTTACTAATTTGCGTGTTTCTTGTTTTGTGCTTATTTTAACTTCTGCTTTTACCATTCTATGGTCACTACCAGTGTTGAATGCATTTAGGACCGTTACGTCTTGGATAATTTCTTTTTTGTTTATAATTATGAAGCCAATTTCGTTTTTCTGTTTTATTATCTGGGCTTGCCAAGGTCCATCTTCTATGTGGTTTCTTATAGAAGAAGCTATTTATTTGGACTAGATTATTCTGAAGGAGTAAACCAATTAAGGTCTCTCCTCTTTCATTCCTTCCATTCAGTCCAAATTTCCCAAGTGATATTCCTTCTGGACATGCTTTGATCCCTGACACCCTGTATATCGGTAACTAATCGTTTGTTTTTTAAAAAATAAAACAGTTGTGTAATATACGAATGGCACACCCCTAAAAAAATGCTTATTTCTCGAGATACTGACCACAGAGAGGTTAATGGCCAATTTTAGTCATTAGTGTTTCGATTTGATGGTGCCGAAAATGAAAATGAGGTTTATTTTGAATTTTATGTAGGGGAACATTGTAAAAATCGCAATTTTAGCCTAAAAATAAAAAAATGAAATCACTTTTTTGCGTTTAGCTCGCTGCACCTCTGTTCCATTTTCATATTTTTTTCTAAACATTCTACAGTACATGTTGCTCACCTCTCTAAATACATTGGTACCTATTTCAAGCTTTAATTCTTATTAAAATAAAAGATATGAATTTTTTAAAGTAAAAGGTGCAGATTCGTGAATTGCAAAGTTTAATCGCCAAAGATGACTAACAAAATTCGAAATTTAGATGTTTAATTACATTCTTGTTAAAACGTAGGGTACAATGAAGCTTTCTGAAAAGTTTTAGATCAAACTGTTTTATAGAAACAAATGGTGCAACTTTTAACATCGACGTTATAAATCCACAAAATAACGCTAATTTTTCGAGATACTGATCATGGGTGGTAAATGGCTAATTGTGGTCGTACTTTATGTTTTTGATGGAGCTGAAAACGGAAATGAAATTTATTTTTAATTTTAAGTGGGAGAACATTGTCAAAATAATAACAACCTTTCCAAATTATGGGTCACTTGACTTATTTAAAAATTTGTTTCAAGAGCGCTTGAAATTTACACACGCTTCAAATTTCGAAGCGGGTGTAATGGTTAATGTACATGTCATAGGGTTAAATTTGCAAAAATTACTTTTTTGCAACTACATTTAATTAATATTTCATAAAAATTCGTTCTTTCTCGATATAAAGTCTACACTTTTGTATTTTTGCCAAATTATTTACTTTTTTTAGGGTGCTACAAATATTCGTTGTAAAATCTGCTTTCTTATTGATTGTCCACCTCAAAATCTTTCGAGGGACTCTATCGTATGCTTTATCAAGATCAATGAATAACATATTATGAGCATTTGTTTCATTTTTGCTGTATTTATTTTTCTATCAACCAGCTGATAATGAAAATTGCACATATTATTGATCTACCATTGCCAAAAAATGCTTTTTTTTCAAAATAATTTAAAATTTATCAGTGATACCAAGAATCACAGAGTAAAAAAATGTAGGTTTTATTTTTCTAAATAGTTTCGATTTGTTTTTCTGTAAGGCTAAAATTGGTTAAGATATGGCTGTTCTAAATTTGCATACACTCGTGATTTTAAAGAGTTCAAATGTTTTCAACTACTGCCCCTTCAAAAATAAGCACTTTGAACCGATGAAATTTACAGAGCATATAAACAATACATATACGAGTAAAAAAACGTGTGAACTGGTAATGATTAATTTCAATTGGGATGGTAATCAATAGGCGATTTTCACGATTTTTTTTTACCAAAAAAAGGACTTTTATTTTGACTTCCTCCTTTGAAGTTTAACTCCCTTACTGTTAATGGTAGATTAAATTTTTTGCCCATTTCACGTTGAAATATTCGATCTGAAACTTGGCGAGTAGGAACCTATTTTTCATTAGGTACAACTCTTCTTTTACTGCGTCTAGAGATCTCATACATACACCATTGTTTTTCATTTTATACAGGCTATATTTTTGTTAAGAATATTTTTTTTGATAAAATAATTACTCTTTGAATTATTTACAAAAAACAGCTAAAAACGTGTTTTTTTTTTTTGTTAAAAATGAGTTTTGAAATAAAAATGTTTGCTCGCAAATAAGTTGAAAAGTATTAACTTAGCAGAAAAATGCTATAGAACAGAAGTTGCTTAGAATTAGTTATTTTATCCATTTCCGGACATACATATTTTGAACGTATATTTTTTCACTCCCGAGAAGAGGTTAACTCATCCCCAAGGCACAGCACACATCAGCACAATATCACTTTTCTTCTTTGACATGTTACCTATGTGTATGCCAAATTTCATGTCAATCTAAGCGGTTCTTCAAAATTTATAGGTTTTGCAATATTTTACCGTCAGCTAACGCACAAGATCTGTATCATTTAATATAGTACAAATAAACTTTTTTAACTAATCACGGACAAAAACAAAAATATGTGCCTACTTAACAACAAACAAAATATTTTTTAAATGTTTTTGAAGCTTGAAAGGAGTAAATTTTTAATCATGTGTTAATTATTATTTGAAGGGATAAAAACGTTTAGAAACCTAGCATAAGCTGAAATATTTCAGTAAAAGTCTATTAATTTTTACATAAGGGCACACTGGCAACTTTTTATTTAAAAGGTATTATGATTGAAGTAATTACACTATTATAAATTTTCATGAAAGGAATGAATTTTTTTTATCCAGCACTTTTCAAAAATTTTTAAAAAAGTGTATTGCATTTTAGTCAATTCTTTACAGACTGTTGTTCTGAAGCTATTTCCTTGTGGCATTTTTATGATTAATTATTTATATGGGAAATAAGCCACAATTAAAATGAAAAAAATAATTTTTTTAACGTTTCGACGCCCAAATCGGGTGCCGTTGTCAAAATACAAAATATTACTAAAATAAACTAAAGTGTTTTTGCTAAGCAAAAAAAAATTCTTCTAATAATTTATTTAATCTCACTCATTTATATTGGCAATTCAGACATATATTATACATTTTAAAGTAGAAGACTTTAAAATGATATTGCCAATATTTATGAGTTGCGTTCCTGGGACGACTTACTGAAAGATAGTTCATTCGATTACATGAAATTAACCCCAACTCAAGAATATCCGTCATAAAAAATTATAGCATGTGATATGTCTTTAAAAAGACAACCAAATGCAACGACAGTAAAATTCTCGCGTTAGAGACTTCATAGTAAATCACAAGGGAAAACCAGGAAAAACCCTGTGATACTATCCCGACATCGTAAGTATTTGGTCTTACATTAATTTACTCTCAAAAAATAATACCAAATTCTGACTTGTAACATGTTTAAATTATAAATATTATTAATAATACTAGATATATAAGTAATACTAAAATATAAAATATGTACTAGCTCGATATTATTGACTTACTAATCTTGGTATTTTCTTTCTATTGACTTCCTCTTTCTATTTCCTCTTTACAGACTGTTCTGAAGTAATTTTTTTGTGACATTTTAGTATTATTTACTGTTTTTACTGAGAGCTAATTCTATTTTTTCAGCAAAAAAAATGGTAAATAATAATTATACTTTAAATATTTTCGCTAAAATTTCTTTCTTGTCGTAGAGATAAACCTCTCGGTACTTGGTAGCGGCTTAGAATTCCTACAAATGAATAAAATAAAGTCATGATCACCAATGACAAATAAATCAAGAATAAGTTAAAAGAATCACTAGCACACATATATGTAATCTAAGTTAAAGCATGCTAAGTAGCGATGGATAAAAAATATGTAGTTTTGTCTGCTGAATCAAAATCTGAATACTGCATTTCGATATCTCGAACCATGTTCGGGATAACCGCGGCTTCAAAGCAGCATTTTCGACTTAAAACTTAACCACTGACATGCGGTACCTATGCCATACCGCACTGAAAATGTATTTTGTTTTAAAAAGTTTTTTATGAAAGATTGCTAGAATACTATCTGTGTACCTTAAAGTGGTGTGAAATTGTACCTGTCCTAAATTACTGTAGTTTTAGTATGGTTTAGTTTTTGAGCTACGTTGACGTAAAGTTTTCTTGCGGTATCGCGTAGCGCATATCAGTGTTTACGTTTCGATAGTCCAGTGTATTCTTTCGGTATTACTATGAAAGCAAGTTCATCCAATTTTTGTTCTGAAGCTATTTTCTTGTGGAATTTTTTATAATCAATTACTTTTAATGGAAAATAAGCCACAATTTTACCAAAAAAATGATTTTATTAACGTTTCGAAGCACAAATCGGGTTTCGCTGTCAAAATACAAAATACGATTTGTGCTTCGAACCGTTAATAAAATCATTTTTTTTTTGGTAAAATTGTGGCTTATTTCCCATTAAAAGTAATTCATCCAGTTGTTATATTTAACTGCTATCAAAATTAAATAAAAGGCAGAATTTCGAAACAGTCATCAGGCCAATAATGGCATACGCGACAGAAATACGACCTGACACAGACACGAAACAAAATTACTCGAAACAGCGGAGACAAAAAACCCCTTAGAAAAATCGATGGTAAGACACTGTTGGACAGAGTTAGAAGTACAGAAATACGACGGAGATGCAAGGTAAGGAACATTTATAACTGGGTAAGAAACAGAAGAGTATGGAATGACCACATAAGCCGAATGACAACAAGTAGAGTAGTAAGAACAGCGAGAGACATTTCCCCAATATGAAAACGATCAGTGGGTAGACCACGAAAACAATGGAACGACAACTTACTGGAGGCACATTAACCCTAGAATACGGGTCATTCGTAAATTCTACGACGCTCATAATACATTGGACATTTTTGTCCACTCTCGTTTATTTTAACATTTCCCCAATTGAGTACCTTCCACATTAGTATTGAGCTTGATAATAGAGCAGACGGTTGTTATAATTTCCAATTATATGACCATTTTTCGTCACTTGGTTCGTAAATTTTACGAAAGTCCCGTGTTCCGAAAGGAGATGATGCCAATATGACCCAGAAAAAGATGAGGAAGACTTGTTTCTACTGTCCAGACAAAAAAAAGGCGCATGTCCACCAACTATTGCAAGGAGTGCAAGAAGTCAATTTGCGGAGAACACCGAGGAGATATTTGTACCCTATGTTCCTAAAAATACCCAAATTATGTCTGTTTCATAATTTTATGCTTTTACTATTATCCTAAGAATCTTAGTTGTTTTTTATACACTGAATAAAAAATTCAAAGTAAAAAATATAGGCTCTTTTCTATGGAGTAGTAAAATTTACGATATCCCGTATTTACGTTTGGCAAAAACGGTCCCGTATTCTAGGGTTAAAAAGAGACACAGACATGTCTATAAAAAAGAAGAAGAAGAAGAAAAAGAAGAACTGCTATCAACATTATTTTATTATTTTTTAGTTACCAATACTCAAGTTTTTTTGTAATTCAGTTTATAACTGATTTTATAAGAACCTTCACCATTTTTTAAATTATGCATGCGTTCATAATTTTCTTGAAAAAATAAAGTTTATTTTAGTTGGAGCAGTATATTATTCTACGACAGTGTGAAGAATCATTCTGTAGGTGATGCATAAAAATAAATACAGTGATATAAGACAAATTCATATTGAAAACAAATGAGAAACGCAACGGTATGACATACCGCATGTCAGAGTCTACGTCCTGAAACATCCACGTAGTAGCTAAGAGTTATACATATTATATCACATTCTGATATATATTTGTTTAATTTGTTTTTTTAAGTAGATTACGAATATCATATAGGGCTTTTCATTCACAGTCATTTGTTTCGAGCTTCTGTCACATGTCGTATAATCCGTGTATAGTAATATTATACACAGATTATACAACATATGACAGAAGCTCGAAACAAATGACAACGATGAAAAGCCCTATTGCTAGTTCCAATCTCAAACCAAATTCGATATCATCATCATCATGGCATCCACACTCCTAGCGGAGTGATTGCCACCCTCTTTGCGCTCTTCCGATTCGTTTGTCGCGGTAAATCAATCCGCAAACATTTTGGTTTTACAATTAGTTGTGTGACTTGGCATCTTCTACAATTTTTCTCCATTCGTTCCTGTTTTTGCTTATGGTTGCCCATTCTCTGACTCCCATCTTCTTAAGATCCTCGACTATCTGGTTCTCCCATCTAGTTTTGGGTCTTCATCGTGGTGTGCTTGATACAGGTCTCCATTTGGAAATTTGGAAATGGTCATCCATCTGAGTCTCTGTGCTTTGATAAATCTGATGATGTCTTCTCCTTTCAGAAGTCCTCTTACTTCGTGGTTCATGAGTTTTCTAAATTCATTATTACCTAAATCTAGTGGGCTTGCTATCTTCCGAATTATTTTCCTTTCTAGGATCCTCAACCTTTCTTCCTCTTTCTGGGTCGGACACATTACCTCAGCACCATATGTGATTACTGGTCTAATTGCTGCTTTGTAAACCTTCAGTTTAGTATTCTGAGTAAGCTTCTTATCTTTTAGGAAGTTATTGTATTTCCAGTAGGCTCTGTTTCCTGCCTGGATTCTTTCACTGATTACGATGCTTCTATCGTTAGTTCCATTAACTGAGACTCCAAGATATTTAAAGTGTTCTACCTTTTCAAACTTATATTCACCAATATTTAAACTTAAATTCGATATATCCGATCTTAAAGTCGAAAATTCTCGCAATAAAAAGTGTGTACCCCATTCCACGAATATACGACCCTCTTGGATTATCGCGACCACGAATCTTTTACTGTGCAAAATATGAAGAACGAAAGTAAATTGCAAATTATATTGTTGTTTATTGGAGTAATTATTAGAGCAAAAGACTTTCGTATTTTTTATGTTGCACACTAAAATATTGATTGTCGCGATAATCCAAAACAGTCGTATATTCGTGGAATACACCATATCGTTAATTTTATAGTATACAAATACATATATAGTAATATAGTAAAATAGAAATGATGTTTGCTAACCGTACCTAAACAAAGTTTTCGTTATGATAATCTAATTCTCAGCTTCAATTGCCTCTTTGGGTGCTATTGTTATATTTTTATTCTCAGTTTATAACCAGGCCCACCGAGAGGGCGGTACAGCCGGTACCCTTTACCGGGACAAGGCCATGTAAGGCGAGGCGCCCATTGAGGTGGAATGGCCGTGGCCCGTGGCGTGGTATTGGCTATTAGAGATGGTTCGGCCAGCTATTTTGATATAGCAGTTGCTTTTTTATTTTTCATTATTCAACATTTTCAAGATGATATGAGAAAAGCAAAATCATATTTGTTTGTTTTGTTTGAAAAAGCATTGTTGTTGGTATTTAATGTGAACATATAAATAATAATTGTTACTAAAATAATATGTACATCTAAGTACGAACATTTTTTGAAATGACAAAAAAATTTAACAAAATACATGGTGGTTGTAATATTTATATGGTCGTAGTATTTATTTAAATTTACTGTTGTTTTCACCCAATTTTGAAAAAATGTGAAAACTTTGAATTACCCACGTCCGTCTGTCTGTCTGTCCGTCTGTAATCACAACTACTCCGTCAATATACCAGCTAGAATGACAAATGTGGTGTCAAATGAAAGCTTATAATCCAAGGATAGTACTAAAGGTGATAAATTTGATCTAGGCTGTTTGTCCGTCGGTCTGTCCGACTGCGAATATAACTTCTCCGTCATTATACCAGGTAGAATGACAAATGAGTTGTCAAATGAAAGCTTCTAATCCAAGTATAGTACTAAAGGTGATAAATTTGATCTAGGCTGTTTGTCCGTCGGTCTGTCCGACCGCGAATATAACTTCTCTGTCATTATACCAGGTAGAATGACAAATGAGGTGTCAAATGAAAGCTTATAATCCAAGGATGGTACTAAAGGTAGGATATTTGACCTAGGCTGGCTGGTTATCGGTCCGTCCGACCGCGAATATAACCCCTCCGACATTATACCAGGTAGAATGACAAATGAGTTGTCAAATGAAAGCTTCTAATCCAAGTATAGTACTAAAGGTGATAAATTTGATCTAGGCTGTTTGTCCGTCGGTCTGTCCGACCGCGAATATAACTTCTCCGTCATTATACCAGGTAGAATGACAAATGAGGTGTCAAATGAAAGCTTATAATCCAAGGACAGTACTAAAGGTGATAAATTTGATCTAGGCTGTTTGTCCGTCGGTCTGTCCGACCGCGAATATAACTTCTCTGTCATTATACCAGGTAGAATGACAAATGAGTAGAATGAAAAAATGAGGTGTCAAATGAAAGCTCATAATCCAAGGATGGTACTAAAGGTGAGATATTTGACCTAGGCTGCTGTACGTTGGTCCGTCCGACCGCGAATATAAGTCTACCGTCATTATACCAGGTAGAATGACAAATAAGGTGTCAAATGAAAGCTTATAAGCCAAGGATGGTACTAAAGGTGAGATATTTGACCTAGGCTGCTGTACGTCGGTCCGTCCGACCGAGAATATAACTCCTCCGTCATTATACCAGGTAGAATGACAAATGAGGTGTCAAATGAAAGCTTATAATCCAAGGATGGTACTAAAGGTGAAAAATCTGACCTAGAGTTTCCGGTTTTAGAAATGAAACCGGAAGTGCTTTTTTAAAGTAGCCGGAGTAGTATAAGCGATGTATTATTCGACGTGCTTTAGCAAGTTGGGAACAAATGTATACTTTTGGTTTTTATATCATTTCCGGTTAAAAAGTTTTAACCGGAAGTGCCATATTATGGACACAAAAATAGTACATGTGATATATTTGAAATTTGACCTCGGAGTTGCGGTTGTAGAGTTGCAATAGGAAGTACCGTTGGAAAGTCACTGAAATAGTATAAGATATATTATTCGACGTGCGTTAGTAAGATGAGAAAAAATATTTGGTTGTAATATTTATATATTTATTATTTATATGGTTACTATGGGTACTAAAGGTGAGAAATTTGACCTAAGACTTCCGGTTTTAGAATAAACCGGAAGTACTGTTTTAAAGTCGCCGGAGTAGTATAAGCGATGTATTATTCGACGTGCCTTAGCAAGACGAGAACAAATGTATACTTTTGGTTTTTAAATAATTTCCGGTTAAAAAGTTCTAACCGGAAGTGCCATATTATAGACACAGAAATAGTACATGTGATATATTTGAAATTTGACCTCAGAGTTGCGGCTTTAGAGCTGCAATAGGAAAATACCGTTGGAAAGTCACCAAAATGGTGGCAAATGGAAATAGTATAAGATATATTATTCGACGTGCCTTAGCAAGATGAGAACAAATGTATAAATTTGGTTTTTATATCATTTCCAGTTAAAAAGTTCTAACCGGAAGTTAGGCCACATAATAAGACGGGAAAAGTACTCCCCGCTAAGGCTCATAATCCAAGGAAATATCTCGGGAAAGAGAAATGTGGGACGTAGGAGGATTTATACAAATACAATAGTTCAGAGCTGCAGCCAACAAAGTTAAGATTGCTGTGATGGTAGCCAACCTCCGATAGGAGACGGTACTTCAAGAAGAAGAAGAACCGGATGCTTTTTGGGTTCATATCATTTCCCGTTAAAAAGTTCTTAACCGAAGTACCATATCAGATTCGCAGAAATGGTACATGTGACATTAATTGAAGTGTATTGAAAAGTCGAGTTTAAATCTTTGGTTCCGGTTTTGAAATTATTTCCGTTTAAACAATTATGACCGAAAGTTTAGTAAAAATGACTAAAAATTAGCGAAATATTTTATCCATCAACGCAAAGTTACACGAAGAGTTCAAATATCGACTTCCGGTTCTACTTTCGATCCCCATGGGTGAAAACCTAGGACTTAGAAAGTTCAATTATTTGTAATTAATTAATACATAATTTGTGAAATTAGAATAATAATTCTTATGATTTATGCGTTTTATTCACTTTGTAAAGATTTTTTTTTGTCAGCATTATAATATTATAATACAGCGCGGTAGACTAAGTACTATATAGTAGCACCGATTAACTTTTATTTCTTTAGTTTGCCAACCTCAATGCTAAAAATCCAAAGAAGAGAAAACATCATTATTGGGTGCACCCTATCTGGCAAAAAAATAAAAATTTGCAATTTTTAACGTTTATAAAAGATTTGAACTTGAAGGGGTGGTATTTTGGAAGTGCCGCGCCGTAGCGCCAGTCCCCTTGCCACTAATCGACAGCAGGTTTAATTTTCGAGTGGTACTCGAATGGTGACCACGTTGAGTTTGTGTTGCAATATACGAGGACGTATTTAAAAATTTTAAAATCATACAAGACGATCAACAATTTAATATAAATATATTAAATATTTATTTATATAGAAACTTTTTAATTCCTGGATTTTTCGGTAAAACTCTTTTCGGCTATTTGCCATTTTTAATAAGCACTTTAATTAATAATTATTATATATTGCTAGCTTTGTTATTTGACCATTGACACATTATGGTAGAGAGTCAAATCAAGAATCTAGCATCTCAAAAATCCAACAAGTAAAAATGTAAGTACCAGTTATAGGAATATTTCTGTTTATGGAATATAAATTAGAGGTCCCGAAACGTTTCCATTTACTTTTTAAGGGGGTAGGCGCAAAATCTTGGTCCAATGCTATTTAAATTCTTTTTTTTTTTTCATTTTTTCGAATCCTGAAAAAACCAATAAATATTTTTGAAAAATTTAAACGCAGAATGAAAGACTACATTATTACCGAGTTCCGAAAGTATCTTAAAATATACAAAAAGTTTAGTTTGAATTAAATACTTGAAATTAAAAATCACAATAAATTTTCTCTTTTTTTTACGCCTGTATATTATAATTATAAACATTATAAAAGTTTTCAGGGACTTTCAGCCCTCGGTAATAATGTAATATTTCGTGATGAGTTTAAATTTTTCAAAATACTTATTAGTTTTCTCAGAATTCGAAAAAAAAATGCATTTAAAAGCATTGGACCAAGATTTTGCGCCTACCCCCTTAATAAATTTATCCGTTTGTTGAAATATCTTTTAATAAAATAATACCGCTGTTTATAATACTTTTTAACTAAATGAATAAATTTTTACCTACAATATCCTAAAAATTTAAATTATATCGGGTATTATGCTTTACTGCAAATGCCTCAAAGGCCTGTATAGCTGTTTTATATTATTAGGGTTTCTCAGGTAATAAATACTTTATAACAACTGTTATGAATACAAACTCGCCGACAAATTTACTGGTGGTAAAATTATTTTACTTTTCTACAAATTCCTATACAGTGCCCACCTACTTATACTTCGTCTAATCTACTTACCGTTGCACGTGATCCGCGTCATAGCCCGTGACGGCACATGATACCAACACGAAATATTTTGGCGGTAGGTGTGTTCTTTTTTAGAATCATTTTTCCGAGTACACGGGAATTACAGCCACTAGATATATTTTATTATATACGCGTAGAAATAATATTTGAAGATTTCTATTAATGTTAACTTAAAGAAATACACAATAATATGTTTCATTTCATTTGTATACCTAAATGGACTATAAAGCGTTTTTATGAAGCACATTTGTTCGAAACACACTATAACTGTAATCGAACGAATGTGACATTTTAGCATAAATTGGTAACATTTATTTGACAGTTGCGGTGATGATACTTCATATTTGTTTTTATTCTTTACTATAAGTATATTTGTTTTATTATATTTACTGTTTATATTATTTACTTTAACTTAAGATTATAACTTAATTATTGTTTTCTATTTCTAAAGTTTTTATTTATTTACATTGAATATGAATTTGTTTTGTTGTATAATCCACTTCCGCAAAAATTATGTGATATACTTGATTTAAAATGACTTTAAGAATTATTGCGCGATCCCTCTTCAGGTGACAGCCATAACTTTGATTTTTTTAAATGGGAGAGTACATTATGTGACACCTCATTTAGAAGCTTTTAAAACACTGATTACAATAATGTATAATATTTTAATCCTTTTTGAGAGCGTAGGCAGAAAATTTCGATTGAATTCTTTTTAAATGCAATCATATTTTCGAATCCTGAGAAAACTAACAAGTACTTTTGAAAAGTTTAAACACAGAATGAAATATTACACTATTACCGAGGACAAAAGTCCCTTAGAATAAACAAAAAGTTTCTTTAGAGTGATATATTTAAAATTAAATATCACACTCAATTTTCTCTTTTTTTCCGCCCCTGTAACTTTTTATTAAAATGAACATTATAGAATTCCTCAGAGACTTTTGGATCCTCGGTAATACTGTAGTCTTGTGTTCTGCGTTTAAATTTTTCAAAAACACTTATTAGTTTTCTCAGGATTCGAAAAAAATGAATGCATTTAAAAATAATTCAAACGAAATTTTGCGCCTACGCTCTCAAAAAGGATTAAAGTATTATATATTTTTGTAATCAGTATTTCAAAGGCTTTTAAATGAGGTGTCACATTATGTACTTTACTATTAAAAAAAAATCAAAGATGTGGCTGTCACCTGAAGAGAAAACAAACTTTGGAAAACTGTTTGTTCTACACTACTCACGTACTTTTCAATACTATTTTACTTGATGTTATTAATTAGGAATATGCAGGGCATTGCTATATATTTCATTTGGAGCAAGTTCCGAAGTGGAAGTTTAATTTTACCTCCAAATTCAAATCTTTCCAATTCAATTTCTAATAATATTGTGGCTTATTCTCAGTTAAAACAAATAATTGGACTTCGTAAGTCCTAGGTTTTCACCCAAACTAATCGAAAGTAGAACTGAAAGTCGATATTTGAACGCTTCGTGTAACTTTGCGTCGATCGATATACGATTTTACTAATTTTGAGTCATTTTGACTAAACTTTGCGTCATCATTATTTAAACAGAAGTGACTTCAAAACAGGAACTAAAGATTAAAAGTCAACTTTTCAATACGCTTCGATTGTTGTGTTACATATACTATTTCTGCGACTATAGCGGCAATTCTGGTTAGAACTTTTTAAGCGAAAATGATATAAAAACCAAAACCAAAATTTTTTCTCATTTTGCTAAGGCACGTCGAATGATATATCGCTTATACTATTTCGGTGACTTTAGAACAGTCCATACGGTTGTAACTCTAAAACCGGAAGTCCGATGTCAAATGTCTCATCTTTAATACCATCCTTGGGTTATAAGCCTTCGCCTTAAGTTATAAGCCTTAAGTGCCATTCGGCACTTCATTTGTCATTCTATCTGTATTAATAATGGAGGAGTTGTATTCGCGGACGGAAAGACAGATGAACAGACAGTGATGGAACCGAAAGTATATATTTAAGTCAAGCGTCCACAGACCCGCATCGTACGCATCGTATGCAACGGATTTTAGTTTGACAATCGATAATGCGATCCGTACGATGCGGATCAGTGGACGCGGTTACATAAGTTTCTGTACAAGGCAAACTAAAATCCGTTGCGTACGATGCGTCCGATGCGTACGATGCGGGTCTGTGGACGCTTGCCTTTATTCTCTTCTTGCAAAGTAACGTCGAATAATATATCACGTGTACTATTCCGGTGACTTTAAAACAGTACTTCTGGTCGCATTTCTAAAACCGGAAGACCTAGGTAAAATTTCGCACATTTATTACCATCCTTGGATTATAAGCTTTCATTCGACACCTCAATTGTTATTCAATCTGGTATAGTGACGGACGAGTTATATTCGCAGTCGGACGGAAAGACGGATAGACAGCCTAGGTCAAATTTCTCACCTTTAGTACCATCCTTGTATTATAAACTTTCATGTGACATCTCATTTGTCATTCTACCTGGTATAATGGCGGAGGAGTTTTATTTGCGGTCGGACGGACCGACGGACAGACCGCCTCGGTCAAATATCTCACCTTTAGTACCATCCTTGGATTATAAGCTTTCATTTGAGACCTCATTTGTAATTCTACCTGGTATAATGACGGAGGAGTTATATTCGCGGTCGGACGGACCGACGGACAGACAGCCTACGTCAAATACCTCACCTTTGGTACCATTCTTGGATTATAATCTTTCATTTGACACCTCATTTGTCATTCTAGCTGGTATATTGACAGAGTAGTTGTGATTACAGACGGACAGACAGACAGACGGACGTGGGTAATTCAAAGTTTTCACATTTTTTCAAAATTGGGTGAAAACAAAAGTAAATTTAAATAAACAGTACGACCATATAAATGTTACAACCACCATGTATTTTGTTATATTGTTTTTGTCAGTTCAAAAAATATCCGTACTTAGATGTATTATTTTAACAATAATTATAATTATTTATATTATTTATATGTTCTCATTAAATGCCAACAAAACTGCTTTTTGAAACAAAACTTATTATTTTGCTTTTCTTTTATCAACATGAATACGTTGAATAATGCTGAAAAAGCAACTGCTGTATCAAAATAGCGAGTCGGCCACCTCTACTCAATACCACGCCACGGGCCACGGCCATTCCACCTCAGTAGGCGCCTTGCCTTAGGGACCCGATATCGACACCAGACCACAGACGTAATT
The DNA here is from genome assembly GCF_917563875.1 of Diabrotica virgifera virgifera. Lineage (NCBI taxonomy): Eukaryota > Metazoa > Arthropoda > Insecta > Coleoptera > Chrysomelidae > Diabrotica > Diabrotica virgifera. The sequence continues at coordinate 101,807,602 of NC_065448.1, read as the reverse complement.
TTTCCAAACACCTAAAATTTCAATTAATATGCCGCGTCGTCACTGACAAATTTTTCGTGCGTATTGAATTTTTTTTTTATTATAGAATACTACATGCAATAAATACAAAAAAATTATAAGCATGTTTGTTGTTTGTTCAGAGGGGTGTATGTATAAATTTGGATTTGTTATCCAGTGATATCAAAGACTCCACTAGTCTCTTAAATTATTGAACTGTGCCATGTAAGGGTAAGTACTTCACTGCACTGCCCTACACTTCACTTCACTGCTGCTTAGAACCTATATGGTAGCTCCAATGGTTTGTGCCTCTTCAGTCTCCGAATCTGCTCACTATTATCTAAAAGGTTCAGTGCAAGATTATTTGGGTGGTTTTCTAATTTTACCAAGTAGCGGCTGCTGTATTCACTTACTATCTCCTTAACTGTGGCTACTTGGAGATCGTCTCGGATTTCTCTGTTTGGTACAAACCAAGGTGCATTTGTTATGGTCCGTAGTAACTTCGACTGGAAGCGTTCCAATATCTCTATGTTTGAGTTTGCAGCCGTACCCCATAGTTGTATACCATATGGCCATATTCGTTTGAAGGCTACTTTATACACCAATAATTTGCTTTTTAAACTAAGTTTTGACTGTCTTCCCAATAGCCAGTAGTATTTGCTGAGTTTCAAGCCAAGTTGTTTTCTTTTGTTAAAAATGTGTTTTCTCCAGGTCAGTCCTTTGTCCAAGTGAATCCCTAAATACTTAACGCTGTCAGATTGAGGCAGATCTTGTCCATTTAGTGTAACAGGTGGCACTGTACCTCTGCATTTGGAAAATGTAACCTGCACTGATTTTACTTCATTGACTTTAATTCTCCAGTTTTTTGTCCAGTCCTGAATTTTCACTAGATGTTGTTGGAGAATTCTTGCGGCTATGACTGGGTCTTTGAGTTTAACCATTATAACTTTATCGTCTGCAAAGGAAGCTGTGATTGTTTGGTTGCTTATTGGAAGATCAGCTGTGTACATAAGACATAGAAGTGGACCAAGAACACTGCCCTGTGGTACCCCTGCCTGTATCAATGTGATTTCTGATGTTGTCTGTCCGTAACTTACTGTAAAATATCTTTCTTTTAGGTAGGATTCCATAATAATGTACAGTGTGTGGGGGAGTGATTTTTTTTATTTAAACAGTAGTCCATCATGCCAAACCTTATTAAAGGTTTGACTCACATCTAAGAAAGCAGTCGTGCAGTAACTTTTTTGCTCAAATGCTTCATTTATTTCGTCCACTACTCTGTGTATCTGTTCAATTGTTCTATGATCCTTTCTGAATCCGAATTGGTGTTCAGGAATCAGGTGGTTTTCCTCTATTATGAGTCAGTCGGGTTATGAGTAGCTTTTCTAGGAGTTTACCAAGGACTGGCAGCAGGCTGATTGGTCTGTATGAAGTTACTTCATTTATTGGTTTTCCAGGTTTAGGAATAAGTATAAGCTCGGCAACTTTCCACTGGGCAGGGAAGTGTTCTAATCATAGAACTGCGTTGAATATTGTTGTTACTAGCACGATCCCTTTTCTTGGGAGCTCTTTATTAAGATGGCCTTTGATCAGATCAAACCCTGAAGCCTTATCTGGATTTAAGTTTCTTCTGATTGTCTCATGTACCTCTTTGACTGTGAAGAGTTTTGGAATTTGGGACATTTGATGTGGAGCTCCAAGAGTTTCTTTGATTTTAGCTTCTATTTCAGGCGTATTTTGCGATGGAAGAGGTTGAAAAACTTCCTCCAGATATTCTCGGAAGGTATTTGCTTTTTCCTCATTAGTGCGTGTGCGTGCCCATGTTCAGTCTCTTTTACGAATTGGTGGAATTTGCTCATTTTGTCTTCTTAAGTTCCTAACCGCTTTCCATAATGAGTAGTCTGTATCCTCTGTACTTGTCAGATTTTCTAAGTATTTGTTAAATGATGCATTCTTTATATTGTTTATAAGCTCTTTCAATTCTCTAAAAGCTTTGTCATAATTTCTCCTGTTTGTCGGGTATCTATTACGCTGCCAAATCCTTCGGAGTTTTCTTTTTTCAGCTACTTTCTTTTTAATTATTACTGGGCAGTGTTGATTTTTTCTTGTGATTTGATATTTCTGGTGTTGCATTTTTCGCAGCAGTGTGGATGATGTTTGTTAAGTGATTTACTGCAGTTTCAATTTCTGTTTTTGTTTTTAATGATATTTTTAAGTCAATTTCTGCATTAATTTGGTTTTTATATTGTTTCCAATTGGTATTCTTGTTGAAAAGCATTACAGGAAGTTCTTTTTCTGTGGCACATTGAATTTATGGTTCGCATATGTCTGTATGATTCCTTATGGTAAGAGTTTGCGTCGCAAATTTTTACCAGTAATTACACTCTTATAAAGAATTTGCGTCGCAAATTTTTACCAGTGAGGATGCGGTGCTCAAATCATTTGATTTTCGTTCGAAAACCGACAACGGATGGAGGGTGTGCGTTGTGTGTGTCAAAAATTCTTGCATCCCATTTATGCGACAAATACGTCCACATTAGCATAATTTACGTCGAGCACGCAAATATTTGCGTCGAACAGATGGTTCGACGCAAATCTTTACCAGCGAGGACGCGGTATTAGATCTGTTCCTTTGTTTTTGGGTACCTACACTAGTTATGAAATTGTTAAACATAACACTAGTTGTGAAAAAGTGTAAAAGTGCTACACTAAGTAGTTTCTATGTTAGATGTAGTGGTACACTAACTCGTTTCTTCGAAAAGTGTAACACTGGTGTCGTTAAATCTTCATCAACTTTTGAGTAGGTCACTAACTACACTCATTACACTCGTCTTGCACAGGATCATCCAACCGAGCTTGACAATTATTGTTTAGCTGCCAGATGTGTTTGTTAACTACAAAATAGCTTTTTCTTGTTAGTTTAATTTTAATATAAAAACTTTAAAAAACGTTTAGAAATTTTAAGAACTAAAGTACCAACACATTTTAATTCTATTAAATTTTTTATTTTGTTGTTTCTAGCCTAACCAAGTAACTCAAAGGTTAACTACACTAGAACGTTTCTTTGTTTAAGGCGAATTTAGATTATTCACTTAAGATGTACACTGCGGATGATTCATCCGCAATGAAAGGTATAAATATACTCTTCATCTACATTTCATCCAAGATGCACATCCAAAGTAAACAGTGAACAAAGTAGAACGTGTTCTTAGTTTGGATGAACCGGTTGGATGATTCATCCACAGTGAACCACTAGTCAAAAGCAAGAATCATATTATCATGCCCGCACCGTTCCAGCACGTAGCGTAGTCTCCAAAAAACCTAATTTTACAAAGAGTTGTCTGAGACAATACGCTCCGGACAGTATGAATTGTTCATATTTAAAACCATTAAAATCAATATTTTTCGGAAACAAAACGCTACGTGCCGGAACGGTGTGGGCATGATAATATGATTCTTGCTTAAAGTGCAAACTTGTTTTTTTCGGATCCTATGAACATCCCATGCCATCAAAACGCAGTTGAATAATTTTTTTTTGGTACGTAAAATGGTTTTCAGTGGAAAGACGAACATAAATATGCATATATTTTTAGAAACATAATATCGTAATAATGAGTGCCCGTGGAATAATAAATCTGAGGACTACCATAAAATAAACATCCGTGAAAATGCATACTGGTCTGTACTAAAAAGAGCTGCATTTATTTGGATTAAATAATATAGGCGATATAAAATTAAAAATCAAAACTATCCACATTCGCTATTGTTCAGAGTTAGCAAAAATTAGGAAGTGAGAAAAGAGTGGATCAGGAAGCGCTGATGTTTATACTCCTCCTTTATTTTGGTTTAAAGAGCCAGACTCCTTCTGATTTTTTCTAATTTTCAACAATCTTCTAGTAACGCTTTACTTATTAGTTCCACGTTGACCATATGTTGACACTTACAATCGTAAGCACCATTTTGAAAAGACTGTGAAACGAATTTCGTCAGTGAAAATGTAAATTGCACGACCTTTTCAATCTACACTTTCACTATTCATTTATCATCCGCGGTGTACATCTAAAGTGAATAAGTCTAAATTCGTCTTTAGTGGTACACCCATAATTTGCGTTTGCGACTAACCAGTGTAGCTTACACTCAACTAACTACACTCGAAAGTGTTACACTAGAAAACAAAGGAACATACCTAAAGCCTTGGTTTCCTCGAAAGCGGCACTGACAAACTGCGACCGTAACACTGCGATGAATGACGTCATAAAAAACTGTACCACGCGAAATAATAGCAGTGGTCTCCAAGGATGCGTTGGTAACCACCGCTTGCTGAGTTTGCACATTGCATTGCCGCAGTGAAGAACCTTGAATGTTTCACCGTAATCTGACGTAATTCATCGCAGTGTTACGGTCGCAGTTTGTCGGTGCCGCTTTCTAGGAAACCAATGCTTTTGTATGTCCTAGCATCGTTATTGCGGTAAGAATATTCGGCACATTACCGGTGACAGTCGAAGAAGTGAGAGTTAAAAATTATAGACATCTTTGCCAATCAGAAAACTCAAAAGCACCTGTAGGTCTAGCATCTATTAGAAGTTATTATTTTCACTATTACAAAAAAAGTAAAAATAATTTTTTTATTTGAAATGTTACTTACGAAATATAATAGAAAAAAATAATGATCGGGGAACAAACATATATATGACCTTCATAGACCTTAAAGGAGCGTTAGACTCCGTAGACCGGAAAGTATTGTGGAATACTTTAGAGGAGCTGGGAATACCGAGGAAACTATTAGAGATAATTAAAAGTACGTACAGCAGAGTGGTGGGAAAAGTGCAAATGGGAGGTAGCAGATCACTAGAATTTAGGATGAACAACGGGATAAAACAGGGAGATAGCCTAAGCCCACTCCTATTCGTCATAATTATGGACAAATTATTTAAAAATGTAAAAAGAAGAACAAGCCACTTAAAAACAATAATAGGCTACACGCACCTAACACCAGTTATGATAGAAGGATTACTGTATGCTGACGACGTCGTTCTCCTAGCAGACAACCCGAGAAAGATGCAGCGATTAAATTGATGTATGGACTGAGGAAATAGAGAAAATGAAATTAGAAATAAACATCAGCAAATGCAAGACGATGAAAATAGGTCAGCAGGAGCAGGAAATTGAAGACGAAATACGAGTGCTCTGTAAAGGACAAGAATTGGAGAGGGTGACGCCCTACGAGTACCTAGGCACGATAATATCGAATGACGGAAAGCTAGACCTAGAAATTGCAAATAGGACAAAGAAAGCTACGAAAATATACTATGCGATTAATAATACGATACTGGGAAAACGGGAAATCAGCCAGGAAACAAAAATGCATGTACATAATACAATCACAGTACCAACTCTTCTATATGCAAGCGAGACATGGGTCACAAATAAAAGACATGAAAGTGCCATAAATGCGGTAGAAATGAAGCAGCTGAGAAAAATAGCTGGAAAGACGAAGATGGACAGAGAAAGGAACGAAAACATTAGAAACGTGCTAAGTCAGGAACCAATAGAGAAAAAAATTGAAAAAAGAAAACTGAATTGGTTTGGACATATAACTAGGATGAACGAGAACAGAGTAGTAAAGAAGGTGACAGATGCCAAAAGACAGGGGAAAAGAAGAAGGGGTAGACCTAGAAAGGGGTGGATGGAACAAATCGAGGAAATCGGGACAAATAGAGGGAAAACAGTGCAACAGATGAATGAAATGGCAGGTGACCGGAAGGCGTGGAAGAAATGGGTAAAAGATGGATAGGTGATACCAAAGTCCGACGCTCTTATAGGGCATAAGGGTAACGAGAAGAAGAAGAAGAAGAAATGTTACTTATTATTTATTATTGATAATTTATTTTTATTTCTATGAAAATTAAACCATTTTTTTCGCTCTTCACTTCTTACCGGGGCCGGCTCATCACTCTCAGCGGCCCTATTTATAAATTTTTATCATCGTTCTGTAGATTTTTAACTAAAAAAAAAGTGAATCTTCCACGTGTCGTGTAAAATGCAGTTTAAACTTATACAAAAAAATCCCTTTTAGAAAAGATTAATTATTTCAACCACTCCAATATAAGTCGACGTATCATACTTGCATGTTTGCTATACAAAGTTTAATAATTACAAAGAACAAACGGAGCGGATGTATTTAATATTGCTAAAAATAAGTATTAAGAAATTAAGTAAATAAAGGTAAAAAAAGGTAAGTTATTAAAAATTCATGCTGTGGTAACCTTGGATTCCCGGAAGAATATTTGTAGCCAGGTATGTGAAATATTACAATTGGAATTTTATATTCATTTTGGAGTTTCAGAAGTTCGTTTTTGTTTGTACATTAAATTGAAATATATGTTTGTATACTTTGATATTTAAAGCAAAAATGTTTGACGTCGTAACAAAGCAAATTTATTTTTGATATTACAGTGGAACCTCGTTAACTCGGATTAATCGGGACCGCGGCCGATCCGGCTTATCTAAAATCCGGGTTAGCCGGATAAAATGGTAAATATTAATAAAATACGGTATACTTACAAATAAACTCTGTTATAATTGAAACAACATGAAATATAATGCACAGTACCAAATCCAAATACTTTTTATAGTCATGAGCAGCGTTGTTGTCCCCAGATAGACTTTCTCCAGTGATAGGTAGTTGGCGTATTCCATGACGTTTTTTCCATCTATCCAGCCAACCTTGACAGTGAAATTTGGTTTACAATCGGGCAACATTTTATTCAGCTTAAGTGCTGATTCTTGAATAATTGGTCCAGACACTGGTAAACCACGTTCGCGTTCCGCACAAAACCACACATACAAAGCTTATTAACTTTGCACCGATTGTTCAAACTGTCTTTTGTGATCATTTTGAAACAAAATTCTTTGATTTTAGTTCTATTTTTCTTCTAATTCATTTCCACTACAACATTTTTACGTTTTGTTGCCATTACGTAGACAAAAAAACACGCAAACACAAATTCTGAATAAATTTTAAATCACAACGATGTTATGTTATTCAATAACAGTGAAGACTAAGACCATTGTTTAAATTGAATGTTTTAATAATCTTTTAGTCTTTTTTAAACAATGCTAAGACAGCTTGAAATAAATAAAGGATACTACAGGTGCCTGTTGTTTTCGATAACACGACAATGCACGTCGTGTGTAATGAGTCATTTTTACTATCGTATAATATGTAGTTCAAATTACACAAATACCCATTATCTCTCAAATATTAGGTATTACATACATTTTTATTGTTGAAATGTTTGTCTGATAAAAATCGGTCCGGGTTAGCCGAACCTCCGGGTTATCGGGGGCCGGCTGATCGGGGTTCCACTGTATCTCGTCGCAATTATAAAGAATATAGAACAAATTGAAAATTTCAAACGAAATTTTATGTAGTTTTAATTATCCAATTTTATCGGAAATTTTTAAAGAAAATACAATCCTACCGCTAAAATTTAATTAGAATTCAATTCAGATATATGGAAAGAACTCAACTTGTATTTAGAACAAGATTCCGAAACTGAGAAGCTATATTCTTTTGTTAGTTCTATACTTTTATACTATGCAAAAGCTTTTATTATGTATTAAGCACGAAAGTATGGTACTATGTATTTACATAAGGTCAGTTTGAATTGAAAGTCAGTTTTCTATTCCAGTATATAGTATAGGTACAGGAGGGAGTTTGGTAAGAATTCGCGCTATTAGCGTTACATTTATTGTATGTATGTATTTAGAGAAGACTCGTTTTTACTTGCATTGCAACTAAACGAAAAATATTGTTAGAATATCCTGTCTGCTTTAATGAGAAGGAAGAAAGTTTGTGAACTAGTCAGGTATTGACATTTAAAAAGAAACATCAAAAATTGTACATACTTTGCTTTGAGTGATTAAAAAAAAGAAACTACTTGTGTGAATGTATTTTTGTATCAGTTGATACTGGCATGGACAAAGATATAAACTTTGGAGGAATGTAACTGGGGAAACCGACCACACCTAGGAAAAAGGAAATAAAATGATGATAATATTTATTCCTTTACACATTCTTCCTTTATTCAATTCACAACCCCATCTACAGCTTGGTAAGCTACTTACTTACCCCGTCTACTTACCCAGCTGTAGACGAGGTTGTGAATTGCAAATTTTAGAATTCCCTCTTTTCTTCACTGCAAAATCCATCTGACTTGTAATTTTTAGAAGCCATGGAGGTGTCACCAGGAAAATGGTCTAATAAGTTTTTTAATTAAATATCTTTTAGAAATATTTTTAATAATTTAATTAGGTTGACAAACTTTGACTTTTATTTAGCAGCTGTCTCTAGGCACTTACTCCATAACGTCAGTTGCAATGCGAGGCTAAATTCTCGGAGTTTCGTCACTTGGGACAGAGAATAGCAAACCTACGCCTCTCTGATGATGACTCCAATTAACTGCAAATACACGTATTTCATATTTATGAAAAATCTATCAAATAGCACCAAACACGAGGTAGGGTGTGGGTTTACTTTAAAATCTTAAATAGGAGCCCCCAATTTTTATTGCAGATTTGTATTCTTTACGTAAAAATAAGCAACTTTTATTCGAGACATTTTTTCGAATAATGGATAGATGACGCTATAATCGAAAAAAAAAACGATTGTTGCAAATGGAAAATTAAATTAAAAAATGGAAAGTTCCCCACTTTATGGAAAACTTAACTTTTTTTTTGGTTTTCGGACCTACTCTTTACAACCCTGTACAATAAATATATTATACACGGCTCACTAAAATAATTAGTTACGCCCCTGTACTACTGATTACTTAAAATTCAAGTAGTATTTATGTAACCTTTCTGGAAACTCCAGGTTATTGTTGAGACTCGCATTTGAACCCCTCGCCGGGGCAGATCGTCAAAAGCTTCCTAACGAGAATCATCTCTAATCTATCGACGCTCCCGCTATTCGTAAAAAGGCCGCATTTTACCGGCTTTTTTTGCTATCGTTTTATACCGCTCAGATAATTCAATCTGCTCAGTATTATCGACGATGATTTATTTAGCGTATTAGTGAGTGCCTTACAAATGAACCAAATGGATTATGGAATTCAATCAGAGCTCTGATGTGACACGTCATCAAGGAATAAAACTGTAAGTACTCTACATGTATGTGAACATAACTTATTAGTCGTGATACTGTATGCATTTTGAACCATATACCTCTCGTAGCAAATATTCTTTGTGCCATTTATGCAGATAATACTTTAAATTACATATGAAAAATCGTTATCTACTCTTAACCAGCTTACCTATGGGAATATACTCTATAACCGTACAATAAGTATAGGTTACTATTGTTAAGGATACTTTACGTATTGCCTAAACATTTCTGTTCCATCGAGCCGTATCATATTAATTATTTATTAATTAAATCCTCAAGGTCCTTCGTATTTGCATATTTTGATAATCTCTATTCTGAGAATAACGGTTTTTCATTTATAGTGTCTTTCTGTTGCATTTGGAAATTTCCAAGCCACGCCGCCCCGGCACAAAAATAAAATATTCCTCTCTTTCTGCACTCAAATTCTCAGTATTTAACCCAGCACGTCTCTACAATAGCTGGTAGGTTGTTAAGCCCGGTCTACACGTGCAATTTCAGAAACTACTTGCTTTGTTCAAATAAAGGAGTCGTTTTGTTTGTATGAAAAAATATTTGCATATATTACATTATTTTATTTTCGTAAATATATTTTTCTGTTTATAGTATACAAAAAGTGTACTCATTTCTTGGCTGATAGTACGGGTGTTATAATTTTAACATTGTTTGTTCAACCTTTTGATTTAAATTAAATTTATAATTTTGAATCCGATTAAGCCTGGTTCACAGGTTACAAAAATTATTAAAAATAATTTTGTTTTCTTGCATAAATTGTAAGTTTTTGCTACATTTAGCTTCGCTTAAGCTCATTTTACACTTCTAGAAAACTATAGAAAATAAATAATTGTTTTTTCCTTCAATTTAATTAATTTAAATACTTGTTAAGGGTGTCTCACACTTGCTGAAAAATACCCATTTTGGAAAATTGCATATATTTTGAAATTTTATAGTTTTGCATTTCATATACTAATCTGCGCTCATACAGGGTGATACTATTAAGCCAATCTCACACTATTAAACGTGTAATATATAATATATTGTACATATTCTCTCATTTTCGCATCGATTTATAGGTTTAGACATTTGCAAATAATCTATCTAATCTCACATTCTCGCAACATGGCTGACCGATCAAAATATAACCGACAGAGGCTCACCGCAAAACTTGATATAACCAAGTTGGCTGATTCGGTTCCCACAACTCTTAATTCTCTAAACAAATATAAAATTCGTGAAATAATTTCACAACTCAAACATTCTTACGGACTTTTCCGCGATGCTCAAAATGTGCTGGAGACGATCCCCGAGGAACCTACCCCCTCTACTGATTCCTCTGTGGTTTTTGATAAATATTTGGATACAATTTCTCTATTGGAAGAAAGGTTAGAGGTCATTGAAAGTTCTAATGTGACTGCTACCCCCTCCCTCCAATTTGACCCTAATTCTTCTCTAACCTCACAGTCTATGGCTAGGCAACGAACAGTAAACCTCCCTCGTATTCAGTTAAAACCATTTAGTGGCTTAGTTACTGAATACAATTCATTCATTGAGACCTTTGATACAATAATAGGATCTGATACTACATTAAGTGATCTGGAAAAACTCATTTACCTCAAAAGTTTTCTAACTTCCGAGCCTTTGACGCTTCTCGAGCATATCCCACTCACAGGTGACAATTACAAAATAGCCCGGGATAACCTGACACAAAGGTACGCCAACTCTAAATCGCTTATCAAAACTCTCATCTCTCAAATTCTTGATGCGCCTCCTATTTCTGGAAACGCAAATCACTCACAATTAAGAAATTTTCATACGGTCATGTCAAATAATTTCAAGGCCCTATTGAACTTGAATAGGCCCCCTTCAGATCTCTTGCATTTACTTCTCATACATATCGCTACTCAGAAACTCGACGCACCTACCATTAGGGCTCTTGAGTTCCAATCCGGTGGTAGCCAAGCTACCCCTGATTTTGTCCATTTTCTAGGGGAAATCGAGACACGCGTTGTTCATCTTGAGAATATTCAATCTCAATCAAAACCAAAATCGACTACTACTTCCAGACACTCTTTACACCTAGCCTCAGACACTTCTACCAGTAACCTTTCGCCTCGCTTAGGTCCTAAGAAATGTTCCTATTGCAACGACTCTCACTCGATCTACTCTTGTCCTCAGTTCAAGCAGTTGAATTCTAAAGAACGTTTTAGTTTTGTCAAACAAAATAAATTTTGTATTAATTGTCTTGGGTCTCACATGCTCGATCAGTGTAAATCCAAATTCTCTTGCATAGTTTGTAAATCTCGTCATCACACGTTGCTCCATTTCGACAAAACGGGTCATAGTAACCCTTCCGCGGCTGTTGGCCAACACAACTCAAATAATCATAATAAAACCGCTATCTCAAATAACTCCCATACACAGGGTAATTCACAACAGGGGCCCTCACATGTTAGAGCTCCTGAAACGGAAGTTAATCTTCAAAATTCGACTCCACATTCAATGGCTCTATCTGCAGCCTCGCTTGATAATCATTTGGTGTTATTAAGCACACTCCAGGTCTATCTTGTCGCTCCTAGCGGCAAGAGGGTCTTCGCAAAGGCACTCTTAGACTCGGCCTCACAGGTTTCATTTATTAGTGCTGACCTCGTAAAGGAACTGTCACTCACCACTAGAGATGGAAAATTACGGATCAATGGAATTAACTCCACCTCATCCTCGTCTCAATCTATTGTAGATACAACAATTTTCGCTGTCGCTAACGACGTTCCTTTTGACATCTCGTGCTCTGTACTCCCAAAGATAACAAATCCGCTTCCTCAAATTTCTATTTCGGCGAGCAAACTAAACATACCCTCAGAGATACCATTAGGTGATCCGATGTTCCATGTAACATCCCCAATTGGTATCCTGCTCGGTGCAGACCTGTATAACGATATCATTCAACCTGAAATAATTCGTTTGGGAAAAGGTCTTCCCGTTCTTCAACGCACTCTACTCGGGTACACGATATCAGGGTCAGTTCCAGACTTTGCTCTTAAGTCGAAAAATACTAAAAAGGCTTTGGAATTTTATTCAAACTCTCTCGTTACTTGTTGTTCTCATAACACTCCTTCCGCCGTAAATGAGCCGGTAGTGTCCAACGAGGAACTATCCGATCATTTACAAAAATTCTGGGAGCTGGAAGAAGCCGCTCCTCAGAACACCGATCTCATTAATGATCACCCCGCTGAAATTAATTTTGTAAAACATGTTAATGTTCTCCCCAATGGACGATATGAGTCCACACTCAATCTCAAACTCCCTATCGAAGATATAGACATGGGAAATTCGTTTCTCTCGGCAAAAAGACGTTTTCTCAGTCTCGAGAAACGTTTTCAACTCAACCCTGATTTATTGGAAAAATATCAGGACATTATATCGGAATATCTCAATAACGGACAAATAATTCAAGTGCCGTTAAAAATGCTAAATGACTCAGGTAAACCTAATTACTTTCTCCCTCACTTTCCCGTTTTCAAATCCAACTCTACTACTTCCACTCGTATAGTTTTCGATCCAAACAATAAATCGTCTACGGGAATCTCCCTCAGTGACGTCATAGACAAAGGTTATGTCGTCCAACATGAACTTTTTGACATTCTCGCTAAGTTTCGTCAGTTTAAATTCGCACTAGTAGGCGACATCAAGGCTATGTTCCTACAAATCGCCATTTGTCCCACTGAAACATTTCTGTTAAATTTTCTCTTTAGGGACAATATTCAGCAGCCTTTACGGTGCTATCAATTTCAAAGATTACCCTTCGGGCTCCCAAGTAGCCCATTTATCGCTCAAAGAGTTATCAAGCACATCGCTGACAACAACAAACATACCCACGAACTTGCTACTAGTGTTCTGCAAGAATCTATCTATATGGATGACCTGATCAGCGGTGCTGACAGTCTTCATGAATTAAGTTGTCTTTTCGAACAATTAACTTCTTTGCTAGAAACCCATGGTTTCCTCCTCCACAAGTGGAACTGCAGTTCTTCAGAATTTCTGTCTCAACACAATTTAAATCCCGTCTCTGAAGTCAGTCTTAACTTCACGGGATCTGATAAAGTCTTAGGCATATTCTGGGATTCAGAACGCGACCACTTTTCGTTTAAAACTCCTATCTTCAAATTGGCTAATGTTGTTACTAAACGTACTATTCTCTCCTACATTGCTACTTTGTATGACCCGCTAGGATGGTTATCCCCTGTCCTTGTGAACGCTAAGCTCTTGATACAGGAAATATGGTCCCAGAAATTGGACTGGGATCAACCCATTGACTCACCCATCATTATGAAAAATTGGCAAAACCTCTTATCGACATTCAAAACTATAGAAGAGGTCAAGGTACCTCGATGCTTACTTTTACAAAAGAAAGTTGTTGATGTTCAATTAATTATTTTCACCGACGCATCGGAAAAAATATACAGCACTTGTGTGTATCTCAAAGCGACATACTCAGACTTTTCTGTATCGTCGCGGCTTATCGCTTCTAAAAACAAAATTTCTCCGCTAAAAAATAAACTCACCATCCCCAAATTGGAACTTTGTGGAATAGTGTTGGGAGTCACTCTGGCTCATAGACTTTTTCACATCTTCAAGAAAAATTTGAGTATATCTTCATCTCATCTCTTTGCTGACTCTACAATTGCCTTGTCTTGGATACTTTCTAAAAAACACATTTGGAACATTTTTGTACAAAACAGAATTCAAAAGGTCAATTCCTTGTTGGAAACCTTTCCTTGTGATTTCCATTTCGTCAGAAGTCACGAAAACATCGCTGACCCCGCTTCCAGAGGGATAAATGTCTTTGATAATCCCCAGACCACCGAAGACTGGTTATGCGGACCTAGCTTTATTAGAGACAATCCCATCGATTTTTCTCTTCATCAAATTCCTCATTTTCAGGATGATCTTCCTGAATTAAGGAAGTTAGTTGTCTCAAACATAGCAACAAATCACGAACTCAACGACACCTTTGAAAATCTATTCGCTAAATCTTCTTCTTTTCGTAAAATTCAAAGAATTGTCGCTTATCTTTTTAGATTCATCAGTAATATTAAAAAGAAAATAAATAACTCTCCACGAGATACGGATATATTGACGCCACCCGAAATGGAGATCGCTGATCACGCGATCATCAGGTATATCCAAAGTATCTACTTTAAAAAAGAGATTCTTGAATTGAAAAATGCTAAACTCGTGACCAATAAAGCCATTCGTAAACTCAACCCCTTCCTACAACATAATGATGGGCTGATTCGTGTGGGAGGACGTCTCCGACACGCCCCCATATCGTATAATCAAAAACACCCCATTCTACTTCCTTCTAAATGTCGAGTTGTAGAACTAATCTTGACTCAAGCTCATCATAAGTTATTACATTCAGGCGCGCAAACAGTACTTTCGTATGTCAAAATGAAGTACTGGCCAATTGACGGATTAAGACAGATTAAACGCTTAATTCGTAAGTGTGTAAACTGTTTCCGATTCATGACACCCAATTCTGTTCAACAGATGGCAGATATGCATCCCGATCGTGTACTCCCCACTAGACCCTTCCAAGTCGTCTCAGTGGACTATGGGGGGTTCTTCTTAATTAAGTCCTCACATTTGAGGAAGGCACCGCTTTACAAAGCATACGTAGCCTATTTCATTTGCATGAGCACTAAATGTGTTCATATCGAACTCGTCACAGGATTAAGCGCAGAAGCCTATATTCTTACTCTGAAAAGGTTTATTGCCAGAAGATCCACGCCCAGTATTATTTGGAGCGACAATGCCACAAATTTCCATGGGGCAAAAAATGAAATGCGCGAATTCTATGATTTTTTCTTAAATCAAAATAATTCGGAACAGATTAAGGAATTCTGTACTCAAAACTCCATAACTTTCAAGATGGGTGTTCCCCGCAACCCCCATCAATTCGGCCTCCATGAGGTAGGAATAAAGAGTGTGAAGTATCACCTCTATCGAATTATAGGAAATTCCCACTTCACCTTTGAAGTGTTTAACACAGTATTATGCCAAATCGAGGCTATTCTAAATTCGAGACCCATCACTAGGATGTCGTCTGACGCCAATGACTTCGCTTTCCTATCTCCAGCTCACTTCTTAGTTCAAAGAAGTTTAACCGCGCCCCCTGAACCAAGTGTTTCAGAGATACCTGAAAATAGGTTGAATCTTTTTCAGCGTATTAGTAAAATTCAACAGCAATTTTGGAAATTGTGGAAAAAAGACTATCTTTGCCTCCTGCAGCAAAGAAATAAATGGACCGACCCTACTGACCCTGTCAAGATCGGGGATTTGGTTCTGTTGAAGGAGGATGGTACTCCTCCACTCTTATGGCCAACTGCCAGGGTAATAGATGTATTGCCTGGTAAGGATGGTCTAGTTCGTACTGTCAAGATTCACACTACTCACGGTGATTTTCTTCGTGGTATTACGAAAATCGCTGTGATTCCCCTGGAAGATTAAAATCTATCCCTAGGGGGAAAACTTATCGTTTTCCTCCATTTTATCGTTGTTACCCCTTGTGTATATAAACTCTAATTTCTTCAAACATTTCTTATCGTTGTGCACATCTTTGCCAATCCTCTCTCTTCGAGGTGATATAGGCCATCTCTCTCGCCTGTCGCCCCCGGCAATATGTACAATAAATATATTATACACGGCTCACTAAAATAATTAGTTACGCCCCTGTACTACTGATTACTTAAAATTCAAGTAGTATTTATGTAACCTTTCTGGAAACTCCAGGTTATTGTTGAGACTCGCATTTGAACCCCTCGCCGGGGCAGATCGTCAAAAGCTTCCTAACGAGAATCATCTCTAATCTATCGACGCTCCCGCTATTCGTAAAAAGGCCGCATTTTACCGGCTTTTTTTGCTATCGTTTTATACCGCTCAGATAATTCAATCTGCTCAGTATTATCGACGATGATTTATTTAGCGTATTAGTGAGTGCCTTACAAATGAACCAAATGGATTATGGAATTCAATCAGAGCTCTGATGTGACACGTCATCAAGGAATAAAACTGTAAGTACTCTACATGTATGTGAACATAACTTATTAGTCGTGATACTGTATGCATTTTGAACCATATACCTCTCGTAGCAAATATTCTTTGTGCCATTTATGCAGATAATACTTTAAATTACATATGAAAAATCGTTATCTACTCTTAACCAGCTTACCTATGGGAATATACTCTATAACCGTACAATAAGTATAGGTTACTATTGTTAAGGATACTTTACGTATTGCCTAAACAAACCCAATAGGTCCCCATTACGCTCGAGTAAGTGTAAATTTAGCACACTTTCCTTTATTTATTTTTATTAAGAGGAAACAGTAGCGATCAACAGGTAGCAAATACGCGTTCCAAGATTGCAGCTGTAATTTTGAATATTTTTTCGAGATATTTGGCACACGTATTCGTAATATAATAAAGAATGGCGGTACAGAACCCAATTTGAAAAATATATTAATATGTGGAAATTACTCTGTAATTAAATATAATATTAAAAAAAGAGCCTGCACCGCCATTAAGAAGAACAATAAAATACACTTTCTTCAAATAAACTTTTTTATCCGATACCTTGATTTTGTGTCATTTTGGAACTACTAAAATTTTTTATTTCATTAGTAGTTCCAAAATGACACAAAATCTAGGCATCGGATAAAAAAGTTTATTTGAAGAAAGTGTATTTTTTTGTTCTTCTTAATGGCGGTAGAGGCTTGTTTTTTTAATATTGTATTTAATTACAGAGTAATTTCCACATATTAATATATTTTTCAGATTAGGCTCTGTACCGCCATTCTTTATTATATTACGAATACGTGTGCCAAATATCTCGAAAAAATATTCAAAATTACAGCCGCAATCTTGGAACGCGTTTTGGCTACCTGTTGATCGCTACTGTATCACGTTAATATAGTTATATTATACATTTTCTTTTATACTGATTTAACGATTATATTACGTTTAAGAATATTTTATTATTTAGTAATTATTACTGGATCATCCATGTAGCAAACCCGGTACCAGGTTTTGCAAGTACGCATTGAAAATTACTGGTGATCTCAAGTTATGAGAGATCTTGTATCTATTAATACATCCTAACAGGTATTTCGTGTTAAATACACGTTTGATTTCACACAGATCTCCAATATCTGCATATTATGTTGTACACTTGCATACGGATGCCTTAATTATCTCTACTGTGCTAGCCAACTTTGGTTAACATTAGTCATTTTCAGTAAATAATGAAATGTTGCATTAGGAATCGAAACTAAGTTTGTCAGACTTAGTCCAGTAAATCTATTCAATAATTATACATTTTTAACCTTTTGGATAGCTACTTTATGTATTCTTTGTTATGTTTGGTTTACTTTGGCCGTAATATTTGTTCTATGTATTCTTCTAAAAGTTTAATTGTTTGGTTCAAGTATTCTATTTAATAATATTATTTTTAAACAAAATCTATCGTTATAGAACAAATTTATCATTATTATAAGAAAATTAGGGGGTATACTAATAGAGATACTGTTTATATAATATCCACAAAGGAATAATTTTCCTGTAGCTGGTTGTATACCATAACTCACAAAAATTTATCGAAAAATCCCTTATAAAAGGTATATAATTTTATAATAATCCTTTCAAGGGCTATATCAACTCAGAACGTTTTCGATATAAAAATGTCATCATCAGTGCTAGAACTTAAAAGTAAGCATAACTGTTTTAGCGAATACAAAAGTTAAAAGTTGAAATTTTTTTATACAGTTATACTTACAAGTTATCAAAAATATTAGTGAATATTAGTAAAAAAATACAATGTTGGTTGTGTAAAAACACAAATTTAGCTTATCACGGCGTTTTGACTGACCTTGTATAATCTAAAATAATTTTAAATTGTAGACGTCTATGATATACATGAGTTTTTCTCTAAATTCACTGGTTCTCTAGTTAATTTTTAAAATTCTTTTATAGGTCAACATTTCAAAAGATTCCAATCTCTCACATATTGCAGATATGCAAACGGACTAATTTTTGTTAGCTCTAATACATTGCAAAATGTGTCAAAATTGTTTGTTTTATGTTACACAGAACAGTAACTGTACTGTAATGAACATCAAGTTAGAAACTGGGCCAGTCCAAACTGTACCTTAATAACTATGTATATTAAACACGATGCGAAGCGGTCAGCTTCTTGTATGTGCTTCATGTATCTGCTTCTACTTGCTTGAAAAAATATTAACCAACCAAACGATAAGTCAAGAAACGGATACCTTATCATCATGAAATCTACTCTCCTATTAGAGTGATTGCCGCCCTTTTTGGACTCTTCCGATTCATTTGTCGCATTAACATTTTGATTTTGCAATTATTGGTTGTGTGAATTGGCGTCTTTTACAGTATTTCTGCATTGATTCCTGTTTTTGCTTATAGCTGTACATTATTAAACTCCCATCTTCTTAAGGTCCGCAATTATCTGGTTTTCCCATCTCGTTTCCTGTCTTCCTTGTGGTCTGCCTGATATTGGTCTCCATTTGGTGATTTCCTTGATAACTGCTTTTGGATTTATCCGTTATATATGTTCTATCCATCTGAGTCTCTATGCCTTGATAAATCTGACAATGTCTTCTTCTTTCAAAATTTCTCTTACTTCGTAGTTCATTAGTTTTTTAAATTCCTTATAACCTAAGCTTAGTAGGACAGTACGACTGCTATTTTCCGAATGATTTTTCTCTCTAGAATTCTCAATCTTTCTTCATATTTTTGTGCCAAGCACATTACTTCAGCACCATATGAGATTATTAGTGTAGGTAATTGCTGTTTTTAAATTTTCAGTTTATTATTCTGAGTAAGGTGTTTATCTTTGAGAAAGCTGTTGTATTTCCAGTAGGTTCAGATTACTCTGCTTCTCTGGAAAGAAAGTGAGTATATAAGGAACTCAGGCCCGGCCCCAGGGGTGGGCGAACTGGGCCGCCGCCCAGGGCGGCAAATGTAGAGGCGTCAAATTTTAGAGAAGAGCAAATTTTTGAAATTGAAGAAATAATAAACTATGTTTTTAATATTATAAAAAATCAATATTATGAACAAGAGCGGCAAAAATGCAAATGTAAAAACCAGAAATAAATAAGTGAATCAAATGCAAGGCTCATTCGACGGGAAATCCACAACACCGCCTTCTTCTTCATCGCATAAGAAGAGTGGGATCATAACTACCCGTCCTCACCCCTCCCAGGATTGCTTTTATGGTTCAGGTGCAGTAGTACCGACTGATAACTGATATCTGTTGACTTGCGCTTTTCGTAGCCTTTTACCAAGTTTCCATAGATCATACATGTGCCATTAACGATTTTATTGTGTATTTGTATTTCGTTTAAGTGTATAGGTTGTAGGTATTTTTACTGTGTTTAGTTTTTAAATCAATTTAGATCAATTGTTTTACAGTGTAGTTTCCGTAACGGTGTGCGTCAGGATACTATTAAGTGTTTAGTGTAAGTAAAATAATTGTCTAAGTGCAATAATGAAGGGTAAAAAACGTCTTTCTGGTAGTTAGTACAGAAAAAAGAGAGCAAAGAAGGAGATTGAAGCATATTGCTTAGAATTTGCCTAAGTAAATTTTTATAATAGTTATACACTCATGCTGAAAATATATTGCTCAAACTAGGGAACATACAGCTGCTACCGCTCCCTTTGAGTCTGATAACATTTACCCAGACCAACTGCATCCACATCTACTGCCACTCCCTCCCAGTCCAACGACAGTCACCTAGGACTATCATCAGCATCTACGTCTGATACCGCCCCCAGTCCAAATTCGGTCACCTAAGACAATCATCAGTTATCTAGGACAATCATCTACGTCAGCTACTGATGACACTACTACTGCCACACTACTGTAACAATGTTATTATTGATTCCGGAGTAACCTAATTGAGTCCCAGAATTTATAATCCGTTTTTTCAATAGCCGAGTTGAGTCACAAAGATGGGTAAATTGAGTCCCGTGTCTACCTGGGGCTTAGTCGGTGTACGTAATGTTTTCTAGGAATGAGAAAACAATAATTCATTTTATAACATATAATTTTATTACAAAAATGCAATCCTAAAATATTTACAGTAAACAATATAACCACATTTACATGCTAAATCTGTGCTAAGTAAGGTATTTAAATGCCAGTCTATGTATATGTATGTTTTTTTCTATTTGGCAATAAGAAGAAAACCAAAGGTATATAATGATCTTCTTTTAGATCATGGATGGAGAACATTTGCATAAAAAACTTTGAGCAATATTCAAAAGTTCAATTGCTGTTGTAATAAAACAATAATTTGGTTTTTGTATGTCGTTTACCATTAGAAAATCCTCCTTTTTGTTGGTATTCGTTGGAAATGTTTTAATGTTCATGAGTTTCTTCCATACTTTTTGGCAATTTAGGCAGAAGGGATCGTCGGGCGTTATACATATTTTTCTGGCCAATTCCACATCTTTGGTAGCCAAGGTACTAATATTGCCATTTCGTAATTCCTCATGCAAAATTTTCATATCCCCCATTTTAATAGGTCGTTCACTGATACCTTCTACGGTCCTCCACTTCAAGGATTTACTAACATTTGACGATTGAGTACATCTTCGTTTAATTAACTATGATTGTGGTCATCCATAATTTCCGTCACTACGTTGTCCCCTTGGGTTTTTAAAAATGCTTTACATTTTTCTTTCGTCTACGAACAACAAACCCAACGCTTGCCGTCATTTTTTAAATAATTTTGAAAACGATGTTTAAAGCCATTCAACACAAACAATTATTCTTTTTCTTTTTCACTAAGAACGATTTTCATTGGCAATCAACTTAACACTGTAACGTATACAGATAGATCGCACTCTATACTAAATATTTTGTGGTATATACATATTACTTTTTATTTGATTACAATAAATGCATAACCAATAAAATACTTACAAATTAAAAATCTATTGAAAGGTAATTAGAAGGATTACGATGCCCGGGACTCAATTCGACCATCTAAATATTTTGACCCTTCTTAATTCAGGTATACGGGACTCAATTTACCTATGCCCATTGATTCTGATCCAGTAAAGTGGTCCAATAAAATTAATGATTTTGCTAGAACAACTATAGTAACAGGAGGCCCCCCGCCAAAATTACCCATTGCAGAGGCTCAGTTGTACCCGAGAGATAATTTAGATCGCAGATTTACAACAGCTACAAAATGTACAATGGTAAAACTCTTGAGAGAGTGGTTAATTTATTCTAACGCAAACAATTCTGTGTATTGTTTTTGGAAACATATGGCTGAAGCTTTGCCAGCCACGCTAAATCTCCAGCTCATCCACACTCACAGCGACAGTGGGTAGAACTAGCAATTAGACTAGAGTCAGGCAAAATCTGAATAGACGAAAAAACACAAAAAGTTCCAAATTCAGAAACTCGTCATTGGACAAATTTAATAGAACGACTTATATCAATAATACAGTTCTCAGCACAAGAGTGTCTTCCATTGAGGGCCGATTCCGATCAACTTTTTCATCACAACAGTGGTAATAGTTTAAAGCTTGTTGAGCTCTGCAGAATATTTGATTCTGTTTTACGAGAGCACATTAGGAGAACAAAGAATGGTAGTAACAAGCAGCATCACTAGTTTTGAAAACGTATTCAAAACGAAATTATTCAGCTCCTCCATGATCAAATCAAAAATAAAATTTTAGATTTGGTACCTACAACCTCGATTCGGATGTGAGTCATGAGTAATGAATGTATAGCAATGTAGTAAAAATTCATAAAAATATTGCAAATATATTGTTTTTAAGCACAAAGCACACATCAATAAAAATACAATCGTGGTTTACGAGTAAGTTGGGGATCGCTAAAGGAAGATTGTGAGTCATGAGCCTACCAAGGGGGGCGGCGATCGCCGATTTTGACCAGGGCTGCAAAATCCCTAGGGCCGGGCCTGAAGGAACTAGTCAGCTATAGATTGTTCTCGAGATCAACAACAGGTCGTGGATGAAATTTAAGATCTCCTTGTAGACTAATTTATCACTCTATAATGAATTATTTTTACATCCTAAAATAAATCACAGAATAACATTTTTTTAGTAACGGATTTTTAGTTTCTGACTCTTTGAGCTAAGTATAAAATAAAAAGTATAGGGTGCAGACGTCCGTGATATATCAGTGTTGTTATAAAATTATTGTTTTTTTTTGTAAATTTTTAAATTTATTTTATAAATTAACATTTCAAAAGTTTCCCATCCCTTACACATTACAGATATCCATACGGACCAATTTTTTTATGTATGGGACATTGCAGCATGTATCCAAATATTGTTTTATGTTACACAGAGTAACTGTACTATACGAGCATCAAGTTAGAAATAATTAAATCCAAACTGGGCTTTAATAACACTATCAAACACCATACGAGTCGGCCAGCTTCATATATATCTGCTTCCGCTTGCTTGAACCAATATTGACCAACCAATCGATAAGTAGAGAATCGGATACCTATTCCTCCAATTGATTGTCGCTTTGAAAATTTATAGCATTGAATGAGTTTCTTAAATGACGTTAAATAAACGTGTTTCATTTCATTTCAAAGAGATAATATATTATAGGTGCGCTTTTATTATTTCCGTATAAAGCAATGCAAAAAAGTTCAAAAACCGAATAAAATTAAAATTCATAGGAATCAATCTGTTTAAAATATAGATCATAGATTTTAGACCTTTTTAGATTTTTAGACAAAAATAATTGCTTTTGAAAATGTGATATTCCTATTGTTTATTGACTGATTTTGAGATTAACGATTTACCAGAAAATGGTTCCACGAGAAGTTTTTAAAACATAAGCTGTTTTTTAATATTTCACAATTTATTACAGATATCCTTTTTATTCGGAATCTTTGGATACTTCTAATCTTATAAAATCCTAATGCGACACGTCGCGTCGTACAGTTTTCTGGGACATTTTTGGAATGACGTTTAATAAACCTCAATTTATTTTTTATATCTTTTTAAAAACAGCTCCAGAAAGACGAACCGATTTGGTTTATTTTGATTTTGAAATGTTTGTAGAAGCGTAGGTTTTTTTATTGAAATTATCGTGTCTCGACAGCTATGGCCACTGTTACGGGTACAAAAACTTTTGGAGTAATACATTATTTAAGATAAATACAGTTGATTCAGTCAATTTGTACTCTACGAGCTCCCTAGTGGAAAAGTTTTGGAGTAGTTCTGATTTGTTTCATTATGTATGGATTTTGGGCTGCTGAATCCGAGTATGAGGTTTGCGGACAAAATTTATTGCCGGAACATTGAAAAAATCGCGAAAAAAGCGAAAAATTTCAGCTCTTTTCCGCTTTTTTGCTCAAATCTCGAAAACTATTAACTTTTGGTAAATGGTCTGTCAACAGAAATTAAAGTACTTTAATTTATCTACAAACATCATTATTTACTTTTTTTTCAGACGAACCGTTCGGTCTAATGTGCAAGTTGAAAATTGCCAATTTTTAACTGTCTCGGCAAAACCCACTTTTTACATTCCAAAACTTTAGTTTTTATTAGAATGCTGTCATTTGATAAATTTCTCCTAGTTTTATGTACAAATAATAAATGTTATAATATGAATATGGTACAGTGGAACCCCGCCAAGTCGGCCCCCGATAACCCGGAAATCCGGCTAACCCGGACCGATTTTCATCAAACAAAACAAACATTTTTTCACTTTGACTGATTTTTTTATCAAGAAATTAACAATAGTGTATACAACTGTACGTAATTTAGATGTAATGTGCAGATGTATTTCATGTTTTTGCAATTATATTGTGTATTTTCCTATTAAAAATATTTATTTTACTAATTTTTACCATATTCTCCGGCTAACCCGGATTTTCGATAACCCGGATCGGCCGCGGTCCCGATTAATCCGACTTATCTAGGTTCCACTGTATGTCTCTTCCCACAGCTTCCATGAATCCATTCCATCCTAAAATACCGAGAATGTCTCTGCTTTTCCCGTAGAGCCACAGAAGACCAGGCACAGATCAGCACAGTTTCAGTTGTATGTGAACATTCCCTTCGGATCTTGATTTCTGATATACCTTGAGGTTTTGTCCTTTCAAAATGTATTAGTTGAACAGCTCTCTGACTTCCATAAACCTCAGGGGCGGGTTTAGTTTTTAGCCGAGGAACGGATTGGTTAGGAGCTATTGTATATTTTAATGCAATACAAGAAATTGCCACCCATAACGTAAAAAGTGTGGTATCCGTCGGTCGATTGTATGTACGTTAACACTTTCTGTTCCAACGATGCATATACATGTTTTTGAAAATGTGGGTCCGTTTTCCCAGCCGCCGTATACGTTCAATGTGTTATGGTCTCAATTTACCAAAGCCGAAAATATGCGTTGCTTACAAAATAATTTTAGACTTATTGGTGTCCCAATGCCGTAGACATATGTTCGAAAATGTTTAGATTATTGTTCCCAAAGCCTAAGAATGTTGGCACCTAAGACAGGCCATGCGGACCCATTGCCGTATATATTATTTGTTCACATATTTTAGATATACGCTATATTGTAGCACTGGTGGCAACGCTTATAGGTAGCTGCTAGAAAGTGAAGTGTTTGTAGCCACAGAAAAGGCAAAAAAAGAAGCGAATTTTGATACATGTGTGCAAGATGCGGAGTCGGCCTTTGTGTAGTGTCATGTTTTGAGGAGTTCCACAAAAAAGAAAATTTTAATGTTCATTTACATTACATTATTTTTTTTAGTTACATTTTTTCAAGTTGGTGTTGCTCTCTAATGAGTACTTTTGAAAAGAAAACGTTTAAGTTAACCCGGGAGTAGTCGCGCTCACTTCTGTAACGTCGATAGTCGCGTTTGAGATTCTGTCTCAAAATACGAATTTAAAACAAATTTTTATTTTGTACTATTTTTATCCACTTTTTATATTGAAAATATATATTTCTAACAATTTTATTAAAAAAACCTGTGTTACCGGCCACCTTCCAACATCGGCCACCTGTCCTAACGGCCAGTTTAAAAATTTCCCAAACCAACTATAATATGTAGACTACAAAAACTGGCAATACCGTCCACCTTTCTATAGCGGCAAATCGTTCTTTTATTTTTAGTGGCCGTTATTGACAAATTTTACTGTATGTATTACGAAAAAGGATGAAATGTGAGATTCTATCTAACGGCGCGACTACTCGCGGGTTAAAGCTAATTGACTCTCCCCAAAGCCATAAATTCCACAAAAAGAAGAAGAAGAAAAAAATTCCTACGCATTACTACACCCTTCCTCTAGGCAATTACGAAATTTTTTCAAAATTACAAAATTTTTCATCAAGTTATCGCGAAAAAGGATAAAAATTGAGATTCTATCTCACCGAGCGACTACTCGCGGGTTAAAAAAAAACTCATTAAAAACATGTTTTGGTCGTTTATTTGTTTATTTATATACGACGTATATATAAGGCAATGGGACTCTAAGCATGAAAAAACCTTTGGGATTGAGGGACCAACGTGCAAATTAAGGCCTGACATAGAAAAGGTTAAAATCAGCGTTTTCGTACACCTGTTGTGTAAAGCACGGCTGGTCAATTTTCTGCGGATCGCCTGCGATTGCTGATACTTCCAGATAAGCAATGCGCTTGCTCAAAGTCTTGTAGCGGAAGTAAGGCCCAGATAGTTGGTCTCACCATTCCTTGCAGGGTTGGCCGTTTTCTCTACAAAAAGTACGGCTCAAGAAAATAGGTTGATGTACTTTCCTCTTTGGGGTTTTGTTCATCCTATACAGATGCTGTTAACCTGGAATTATCAGCATTCGCAGGCGATCCGCAGAAAATTGACCTGCCGTGCTTTACACAGCAAGTGTACGATAACGCTGATTTTAACCTAGCCTCACAAAATCGACGAATACCACACTTTTCACGTCATATCTGGCATTTCTTGTATTTCACTTAAACATGCAGTAGCTCCTAAGCAATCCATTCCTCGGATAAAAAAGAAACCCGCGCCTGAGGTTTATGGAAGTCAGGGAGCTGTTCAACTAATTCATTTTAAAAGGACAAAACCTCAAGGTTTTTAGATATCAGATCCGAAGGAAGTCACACCAGCTGAAACTGTGACTCCATATGTGCCTGATCTGTGGCTCTAAGGGAAAAGCAGAGACATCCCGGCCTCTTAGGACGGAATGGACTCATGGAAGCTGTCACAAGAGACATACCATACCTATAAACTAACATTTATTATTTGTACAGAAAACTAGGAGAAATTTATCAAATGACAGCATTCTAATAAAAAATAAAGTTTTGGAATGTAAAAAGTGGGTTTTACCGAGACCGTTAAAAATTGGCAATTTTCAACTTACACTTTAGACCGAACGGTTCGTCTGAAAAAAAGTAAATAGTGATATTTGTAGATAATTTTAAGTATTTTAGTTTCTGTTGACAGACCATTTTCTATAAGTTAACAGTTTTCGAGATTTGAGCAAAAAAGCGGAAAAAAGCTGAAATTTTTCGCTTTTTTCGCGATTTTTTCAATGTTTTGGAAAGAAATTTTGTCCTCAAACCTCATATTCGGATTCAGCAGCCCAAAATCCATACATAATGAAAGAAATCAGAACTACCCCAAAACTTTCCTAGTCAAAACACAATTTTATTGAATGAAGTAAGTTATTTTAGATTTGATAGAATACAATGTTACAATATTTGTTGCGATGATATAATCCGCTATATTTTAAAAAGTCTATTAAAGCACTGAACATATTATTTGGCGAAATAAGTATCCGCTTGAGGTTACCGTTTATATTGTGTGCTAGTTTATATAAAAGAAAGGTTTAAAGGCGAGAAAATGTGATGAAATTTTATAGAAAATACTTTTTTTTTTATTAATGGCTTTGACATAGCCAATTAGCCAGACAATTTGTTTTTTTTTTGTATGGAATTACAATAACAATTTTAAGTTAATATCTAAGCCTACTTATTATCTAAATTTACAGGGTGTTATAATATATTAATGGATACATTTTTCAATTTTGTGTGATATTTTTACAATTTTTAATTTTATTATCTAAGCCCATTTAAAATATAAATTTACAAGACGTTTTAACGACATTTTAACGTCTGCTTATTTTTTGGAAAAAGAATTTCGTTTAAATTGACAGGTAAAGGACAATTTAGATCAATTAACTTTTCATACATCACTTTAATATTTTGTCTGTACTGTCCACACTCCAATATGAGGTGCTGTAGATCTCCCATTCCACCACAGGCGCAATATGGGTTATCAGTTATCACTGATACCTATACTGTGTTTGTATGCTGGGGTTAGTGCGTGATTTGACCTCATTCTGTTTATTGTTTTTATAAATAGCCTATTTGATTCTTGTTTAAACCATCTCTTATTGGGAATTAGTGGTTGGCAATTTCTAAAATTTATTCCCGTTGTACTTTGGTTATATACACGTTGCCAATTTTGTTTGCAATGGTTTTTACTGATATTGTCTATATCGGTTACTGGTAGAAGTATGTTGTTTATGTTTCGTTTGGTTAAAGCTGCATATTTAGCTAATTTGTCGACTTCTTCATTTCCAAATATTCCAGAATATCCTCTAACCCAACAAATAATAATTGAACTGCCCGAGGAAGTAATATCATAATATAGACTCTTAATTTCTATCTCAATGTGGTTTAGACTTTTTGTCGATTGGATAGAAGTGAGTTTGTCCACAATACTTCTACAATCGGTGAAAATGATATAATTGTCCATACCAACAGAGGCTATATATTTTAGCGCAAGTAATAAAGCTGATTATTTCATTCATAGGAGATTCTGACCAATAGAAAGCTACAGACATGCAAATTAAGGTGATAATTTTTGATAATCTCCCGTCGTTAAGCATATTACGTCAGATGCCCTTCGTTGCTACGAAAAAATACATTCAGTGACATTAATGACAAATGTTTTAAAAATTATAAAAGTGATGACTTTCAACCGTCAAATACATATTTATAACAACTGTGTGTTTAATTTCACTAATTGGTACTTACATATATAAATTACAATAAAATTTTGGTTTGAACAGTTTTATTCATGAAATAATCGCAACAAATTGCACTCGAACTCTAAAATTAATGTAGAATTTTTGCCCTCGTGACACTTTGACATAATTTCACTCGCCTTCGGCTCGTGAAATTAAAACTGCCAAAGTGACACTCGGGAAAAATTCAATAATTTTAGAGCTCTTGTGCAATTACTACTGATAATTCGGCAGTATATAATGAAGCTTCATTAGGCAATCGGCATGATTCTTTGTATTCAGAATTCCAGTGATATATTGCACTTCCTGTTCTATTTTGAATTTTGGAGCCGTCAGTAAAAATATATTGAAACATAGGCCACTTGTCTTTAATTGTTTTGTTGATAATACTGCCTGGAAGGTTTGAATCTATGTAATTTGTTTGTATTACCTTGGAAAAACGAGTTTCAGGAGGTTTAGTGTAAATTGGAGGTATTTTATTTGTGTACATTTGGTGTTAATACATTGTCAATTTCCTATAGCTTTCAACGTATATGGGGGTTTTTTTAGTACACCAATATTTGTGGCTTTAATCTAATATATTCAAGTTACGAATAGTCCTTAAGTAGCTGACGTTTTTTGAAATAGCTCTAGCTACAAACTTATCTGTACAAAACTGTCTACGTAGAGTAAGTGGTGGTTCCTTAGCTTCAATCTCAATAATAGTAATAGGAGTAGATTTTAAGTAACCGAGACAGAGTCTCAAACATTTATTCCTTTGGATTTCAACTTTATTAAGATATCCTGTTGACGCAGACCCATATAAATGAAAACTATAGTCGAACATTGGTCGAATCATTGAGCGATAGAATAGCAATGCAATATTCGGGTCAGCTCCCCAACCGGTTCTACAAAAAGCTCTAAGGATATTCATAGAATTTTCTGATTTCTTTATAATATAATGAATTTGATCCTTCCATAACAATTTCAAACAGAGAAGTCTTAAACAGAGTAGGTCAAGGCGAAGGTGACTTAATGAAGATGATAAAAAAGAGAAAACTTGAATATCTGGGGCATATAATGAGAGGTAGCACATACAGGATGCTGCAGTTAATACTCAATGGAAAGATCGACGGAAAAAGAGGAATTGGTCGAAAGAAATATTCATGGCTCCGAAACCTTCGTCAATGGACTGGCTTATCAGGAGATCAATTGTTACATGCCGCACAAGATCGAGAAAGATATCGGCAAATTGTTATGGAAGCTACCCACGCCTAAAAATTTGGGCACGGTACTTAAAGAAGAAGAAGATAATAATTTACGATCCAAATACGTCCCAAGATATTTAACACAATTTTTATCGGAAATTCTATTCTACCTAATTTGAAGGTGCCTTGAGGAATTTGGCGTTTTTTGGAGAAAAAACAAATTTCAGTCTTTGTCGTTGATATGGATAAACCTAGAGAATGGTAATCATTTTTTACACAATCTAATGTAAATTCAAGTTGACGTCTACAAATGTCTAGAGAAGAATGGGAGGTGTACAACACAACATCATCTGCAAATTTTAAAATATTAGAGTGTGGAGGTACTATGTGTTCTAAATCTATATTGTACAATGAAAAAAGAAGTGGACTTAAAATACTACCCTGTGGTATACCTATACTCGTTAACCTTGGTGGTAAAAGGTTCTCGTTTATTTTTAAGTAAGTCCATCTATTCTTGTACAAGGATACAATGAAATTTGAAATTTTAACTGGCATTCCAAAATCTACTAATTTTTTATAAAGAATGTCTAAATTGATGTTATCAAACGCTGAAGATACATCTATAAATGCTGCAGCTGTCGACGCTTGATTTGTAAAATTGACCTGTAAAGAAGAGACTAGGGAAGTGAGAGCATCTTGTGTAGAGCTGGATTTTCGAAAGCTGTACTGAGATTTGGGAAGGATATCTTCGGACTAAAGCCAGTATTCAAGCCGATTTTTGATTAATCTCTCTAGAGTTTTTAGTATACAGGAACTTAAAGACATAGGTCTGTAAGATTCAACTTTGTTATCTGGCTTTCCTGGTTTACGTCCTCTTATAAATCCTTCATAGAAGAGTAATTGTTAAAATTCACATGATAAATCATGGATACTGGGCAAAAGCCACAGATATCGGGTATAAAACCCTTAAGATTAAAAGTTTATCACATCTAAATTCTTTTTTAGTTTAAAATTACAACATGGCTGCGTCAAACCATTGTGAGTTCACGTGAACAGCTGAGCGCTGTCATTCATTCAAATGATAAAGAAGGAACCACTAATTTATGCGCCCTCTATATTGGTATGTAAATAAAAATTAAAAATTAATTAAATTGAAAATGGCTAAAAGGCCATGTGTTGGATAAATTAATTCTAAGTAAAGATACTAAATTTTTTAAAGTTAAATTTTCAAAATTAGAAAAATTAATATTGAAGTGAAATGTTAACGTGTATGTAAGTTATCAAAATTCTTTTTAAAAACAAACTGTTATGGTTTGACCAAGTGTGGAAGAAGTTAGATGAAAACAAACCAAGGAGAAGTCTCATTTGTCAAGTTCAGAGTTCGAAAGCGGTTATTTTATAAAATTAACAAATTTACCAATAGATTAAGTCAAATCTCAAATATTCTACTTATATGTAATCAATGAAAGAAAACTCAAGAATACCGAAAAAGTAATGTTCAAAATACCTACAGCAATTGTTGGGTATACTGTATACTAAACCAAAATTATTAAATAAATTTCTTAAAGATAGGATCAAATTTACAATTTAATTGAATCTGAGTGTTAACACAGTTTTGAGGATTTCTTTTCATTTCTCTACTTATTTCTAGATCTTCTAGTAGATTCATTTTAGTATAGTTATTATTTGGTATGCTATGTAGGATCCTACTATCTCTTTGGGGACTAAAGCTGTGTTTCCATGCATGCAAATGATGACCAAAACTAGATTAATCGATCTTTGAAAGATGTTCTTTAATACGTGTATCCAACGGTCGCATCGTTCTACCCACGTAGGTCACAGGGCAGTCACCACATGACAATTTATATATGCCACTTTTAGAAGTTTTTTTAATTCTGTCTTTAGTATGAGAAAAAATAGACCTGATGTTTTCTTTACATTTAAATGAGAGTTTTAATTTAGGAATGTTATTTAAGATTTTGGCTATATTGTCTGAAGGATAACCTATGTATGATATAGATCTATACATAACTTCTGAATTGGAATTGTCAGGAGTAGCATTATAAGCTAGAGATCTGTTCCTTTTATTCCTTAATTTGTTGAGTATGTTGTCAACCAAAGTAGGGGAGTAACCATTACTATATGCAAGTTGTTTAATAATATCTAATTCAGAAGTAAAATTTGTGTCTGATAATGGTAAGCTAAGTAAACGGTGGATATAGCGTAGATATATAAATATCTACGAAATTGAATAGTAATAACCTTATCGTTACTAAAGCTGATAAAGGTAACTGCCTTATTATCATGCATCATAGTGATTACATTCAAAAAACGGAAGAATTTTTAAGAAATAACAACTTTGACGTTTTAGATAGAGGTCCGTTAAATAAATTAGTTACCAACTTAAAAGCTACCTTATCTACACATAAAGATTTCCTTCTAGCACATAAGATGAAAGAAAAAACCTTCATTTTGTCAAATCCTCAAACACCTAGACTATATGGTTTACCAAAGATTCATAAACCAAATGTTCATATGCGACCAGTGGTTAGTTTTTATAACACTCCAGTTGTTACATTGTCTAAATTCATTAATACTATTTTACAATCTTCAATATCTTTGCAACCTAATTATTCTGTTAAAAATTCTACTGATCTAGTAAATAAATTGTCAGTTTTAAATTTACCTAGAGACTTCTTTCTAGTTTCTTTCGATGTAAGTAATTTGTTTACGAACGTACCAAGAGATGAAACCATTCCTATAGTGGAGAATTTACTTATTAACAGTAACACTAATAGAGGTACAATTTCCCACATATTGGATTTACTTAAATTATGTTTCTCACAAGATTTCTTTTCTTTTAACAATATTATTTATAGACAGGCACAAGGCCTTGCAATGGGAAATCCCTGATCACCCTTACTAGCAGATTTGTTCCTAAATAACCTTGAGTGTAATACCTTTGACAATCATTCTTCAGATCATAATCCTTTACAAAAAATTTTGTATTGGTTCAGATATGTGGATGATGTGTTAGCTACTATAGGTGGAAATTCCTCTGATGCAGAAAATATTCTAGTTTCACTCAATAATCTACATCCAGCCATAACATTCACTTTAGAAACAGAGTCTAACAATTCTATTAATTTTCTAGACCTAACATTGAGTAGAATAGAGAATAAATTAAGTTTTTCAGTTTTTAGAAAACCAACTCAGACTGACCACACTATCCCTAGATCTTCTAATCATCCTTTTTAACAGAAGATGGCATCTTTTTATTGCTATATCCACCGTTTACTTAGCTTACCATTATCAGACACAAATTTTACTTCTGAATTAGATATTATTAAACAACTTGCATATAGTAATGGTTACTCCCCTACTTTGGTTGACAACATACTCAACAAATTAAGGAATAAAAGGAACAGATCTCTAGCTTATAATGCTACTCCTGACAATTCCAATTCAGAAGTTATGTATAGATCTATATCATACATAGGTTATCCTTCAGACAATATAGCCAAAATCTTAAATAACATTCCTAACTTAAAACTCTCATTTAAATGTAAAGAAAACATCAGGTCTATTTTTTCTCATACTAAAGACAGAATTAAAAAAACTTCTAAAAGTGGCATATATAAATTGTCATGTGGTGACTGCCCTGTGACCTACGTGGGTAGAACGATGCGACCGTTGGATACACGTATTAAAGAACATCTTTCAAAGATCGATAAATCTAGTTTTGGTTATCATTTGCATGCATCGAAACACAGCTTTAGTCCCCAAAGAGATAGCAGGATCCTACATAGCATACCAAATAATAACTATACTAAAATGAATCTACTAGA
The DNA here is from genome assembly GCF_917563875.1 of Diabrotica virgifera virgifera. Taxonomy (NCBI): domain Eukaryota; kingdom Metazoa; phylum Arthropoda; class Insecta; order Coleoptera; family Chrysomelidae; genus Diabrotica; species Diabrotica virgifera. Next base: position 101,774,287 of record NC_065448.1, on the reverse strand, counting down.
AGATCTAGAAATATGTAGAGAAATGAAAAGAAATCCTCAAAACTGTGTTAACACTCAGATTCAATTAAATTGTAAATTTGATCCTATCTTTAAGAAATTTATTTAATAATTTTGGTTTAGTATACAGTATACCCAACAAATGCTGTAGTTTGAACATTACTTTTTCGGTATTCTTGAGTTTTCTTTCATTGATTACATATAAGTAGAATAATATTTGAGATTTGACTTAATCTATTGGTAAATTTGTTAATTTTATAAAATAACAGCTTTCGAACTCTGAACTTGACAAATGAGACTTCTCCTTGGTTTGTTTTCATCTAACTTCTTCCACACTTGGTCAAACCATAACGGTTTGTTTTTTAAAAGAATTTTGATAACTTACATACACGTTAACATTTCACTTCAATATTAATTTTTGTAATTTTGAAAATTTAACTTTAAAAAATTTAGTATCTTCACTTAGAATTAATTTAACCAACACATGGCCTTTTAGCCATTTTCAATTTAATTAATTTTTAATTTTTATTTACATACCAATATAGAGGGCGCATAAATTAGTGGTTCCTTCTTTATCATTTGAATGAATGACAGCGCTCAGCTGTTCACGTGAACTCACAATGGTAGGACGCAGCCATGTTGTAATTTTAAACTAAAAAAGAATTTAGATGTGATAAACTTTTAATTTTAAGGGTTTTATACCCGATATCTGTGGCTTTTGCCCAGTATCCATGATTTATCATGTGAATTTTAACAATTACTCTTCTATGAAAGATTTATAAGAGGACGTAAGTTTTTTCAATCTTTTATTTATAAAAAATCTCTTATCTTAAATGTCCTTTTAGGAAGCTCTGATGATGGCACGTTATGTGTTGAAAGTACTTAGCTGATTATTAAAAATTTTTTTACACACTTTCAATTTCTTTGAGAACATACACCTGTTTGCCGGTTTGACCTTTTTTAGAAGTGTGTACAAGTCATACAGTCTGTTTCAATTTACTTATTGAAAAGTCTAGAGAATTTCAAGTACCTATGATTATATGCTTCGTTGACTACCAAAAGGCATTTGATTGTGTAAGCTGGATAAATCTGTGATCAATTTTAATAGAAATTGGCGCACCAATGCACCTGGTGACACTTATTAAAAATCTGTACCAGTCTAATATAGCGACAGTACGACTAGATCAGAAGTTCTCAAACCAATTCAAGACCGAGAGAGGTATTAGACAAGGATGCGTGTTGTCACCTGACTTATTTAACATTTATGGTGAACATGTCATGAGGATGGTTTTAGAAGGATGGGCCGGTGGAGTAACAGTTGCCGGTAGGAAAATCTCCAATTTGAGATTTGCTGACACTACACTTATAGCAGCAAATGAGCAAGAAATGTTTGATCTTCTGCGAAGAGTTGAGCACGAAAGCAATAAAGTTGGTCTGAAAATCAATAAAGCTAAGACAAAAATAATGATGGTCGAAAGATTCGACACTATCCAACTGACTAAAATGTTACAGGAATATCAGATAGTAAACACCTTTGTCTATCTCGGGTGTAGTATAACTAACGATGGCAACTGTGAAGCAGAAGTTCGGAGACGTATTGGTACGGCAAAAAATGCGATGAGTCGCCTGACTAAAGTTTGGAAAGACAGATATATCTCTCAAAATATCAAGATGAGACTGGTGAATGCCCTTGTATTCTCAATATTTCTATACGGAGCAGAGACTTGGACTCTTCGCGCATGCGAGCGCCAAAAAATTGATGCCTTTGAAATGTGGTGCTGGAGAAGAATGCTGCGCATACCATGGACAGCTCATAGGACAAACGTTTCCATTCTAAACCAACTCAATATTAAAAAAAGGCTGTCCACAATATGTCTGCAATGAATTCTGCAATTGTTTGGTCACCTGGTTTGCAGAGGTCTGGAAACGTCACGGGGAGAAGATCAAGAGGACGATCACCAACTAGATGGTCCGACCAAATAAAGAATTCAGCTGGAAACTCATTCTGCGAAGCTCTTAGAGCAGCTGAAGATAGAGACCAATGGAGAAACATTGTTAGGAATATTGGAAGAAATCACAATCCTCAGTAATGGGGAAACGACAAGAGAGAGAGAGAGAGTAATTTTTAACGCCAATACTGCTTATCCCTACCTAAGATAATAATGATAAAGAATGAACATGAAATAATGAAAAATAAAATAGACGAAAATAAAATAAAATAAGTAATCTTCTTTTATTCGTCACAGACTACTAGTTTTATTTTTACAATATAATAATAATCAAAATTAAGTAATTAAACATAAAAGATAATCATGAAAATGTAAATAATGAATAAATTCTACATTATATTTCAAATATTAGACCAAACAAAATGCCAAAAATACATCTGCTGTCATATGTCTTGGATTTCTCAAACATATATCTGCAGACAAATCAGTCAAATGATATATTATGATGATTTACGATATCCAATGAAAGGTCGTAAGAAGCTGATTTTTTTTAAGATAACGTCACTACGATACATCAGTAATAAGTTTTAAGAAGTCATCACTTCTGCCGCAAGTGTCAAGCGCCCTTATTTATTTTCCTTCGGTTTTGGATATTTTATGTATATATAGGTACCTAATAAAACGAAATTAGAGGATGTTAGTAAAAGTTAGAGAATATCAGGAAAATTAAAATGAGACAGAAAAATATAATAATAATAATAATAATAATATTTATGCAGGTTTTAGCATCAAAAATAACAACAATGTGGTGGCGAAGCTTAATCATTTATTGTACATGGATGATTTGAAATTAATGGCTTCCACTCGAAACCAACTCGACGAGATGCTAAAAACTGTAGAAACTTTTTCTAATGATATTAATATGCACTTCGGACTAGATAAGTGTCGTATTTTAAATATAGTCAGAGGAAAAGTACAGCCCGGAGGATTCGATATGCAAAATGGCCAGAACATCGAGGCCATGGGTGAAAATGATATGTATAAATATCTTGGAGTAAAGCAAGCGCGGAAAATTGACCATAAACAAATGAAAACAGAGATAACTACTGAGTTTATACGAAGGGTAAAACAGCTGCTTCGCTCACACCTTAACAGTAGAAATTTGTTTAAGGCACTAAACACCTACGCATGTTCCGCGCTTAGCTACTCATTTGGTATTATTAAGTGGACAAAAACAGATATAGAGGCGCTTCAGCGAAAAGTACGAACACACCTCACAAAGGCACAAAAACACCATCCTAAAAGTGCAGTAGAAAGAACAACATTACCACGGAATCTAGGAGGAAGAGGACTTATGGGTATAGGTGAGCAATTAGATAAACAAATTGCTAATTTAAGAACTTATTTTCAGATGCAGGCTGAGACATCTACTCTACATCGCGCTATCTGCGCAGTAGATGACACAACACCGATCAAACTGAGGGAACCAGAAATGCGCATAAACCACCTTACTAAGGACGAAAAAGTGCGCGCCTGGATGGGTAAACCTCTGCACGGGCGACATCCCAATGAGGTCAGCCAAGATTATGTCGACAATATAGCGTCGAACTACTGGCTGATATCAGGAAAGATGTTCCCTGAGACGGAGGGTTCATTACTGGCCATTCAGGATCAGGTTATACCAACCAGAAATTACCTGAAATATATCATCAAAGACCCTCAGATTCAAAACGACAGATGCCGATATGGATGTCAAGCCCAAGAAACCATCCAACATCTTACAGGGGGCTGCCAAGCATTTGCTGCAACTGAATACAAGGAACGGCATGACGCAGTGGGAAAAATCCTTCATCAAGAGATAGCTATCAAGCTGGGACTTCTCCAAACAGACCATCTCCCGTATTATCAATACGTCCCTGAGAGTATGCTTGAGGATGGCAACTACAAGCTATACTGGGACCGCACTGTGCTCACAGACCAAACAGTGGCACATAATAGACCAGATCTCGTACTAGTTAATAAATTAACAAGACAAACAACACTAATTGATGTGGCGATACCTAACAACAATAATCTACGTAGTAAATTTACTGAAAAGATCGCCAAGTACAGAGATCTAGAAATTCAAATACGAAGGCAATGGAGAATGCAAAGTACCCAGACGATACCGATTATTATGTCTACTACTGGAGTCATTCCGAAGACCCTCCTCGAAAGCATAAAAAAGCTGGGTCTGAATGAACATCTTTATAAGACCATGCAGAAAGCTGTACTACTCGCGACGGCCAGATGCGTACGAAAATTTCTGGGAGATACACCTGCATTCCAAGTCACCTAGGGCTCGATAACACGGAAAGAGTCCCACCAGAGCTCAATCCTTTTGATACCGTAGGTATCTGGGATGAGTCAATTTTCCCCTTAGAGGGAGTGTGAGCCGTATGGCTAAATCTGGATATTTATTCATCCTTTAAGACATACAATGTATAGGACATGTCATTAATTTTACAAACAAATAAACAATAAAATTAATACATTTATAAATTTTATAAACATTTGAAGGTAGATAGAATTGGTAACATTGAGGTAATATTTCTGTCCAAAACAAACTCTTCCACAGTATAATAACATTTGGTAAGCAATAAGGTTTTAATGGATTTCTTAAAGAAATATTTATTCATTTTTCTATATTTTTTTGGTAATACGTTAAACAATCTAATGCTCATATACTTTACTTACATTTCAAATTTACTCGATCTATGACCAGGTACACTCAGCAAGTCGCCACCTCGCGTCGAATAATTTGTATAAACTTGAATTTCTGTCATACATATGAATATTATCAACAGCATAAATATAGTAGCCTTCTGAAAATATAAATACATGGAAAACTTAAAATATTATTCTTAATAAATATGGGCTTACAAGCTCTTAAGAGGTCTAATTCCAAACATTTTTCGTATTAACCGTTTTTGTGTTATAAATATTCTGTGACTGTTGACTGAATTCCCCCATAAAACTATGTTGTAACGAAGTCTACTACATATAAACAAGCCTATAGTATACATTTAACAGCGCAGAGATGGGCATAATATTTTTAATACGGGTTAGTGCATAGTATGACTTATTAAGTGACTTACTGAGCATGTCTATGTGAACTGACCATTTTAATTTTGATTCGAGATGGATACCTAAAAATTTTGTATGAATTGAAGAATCCAGTAGTACATTGTTAAAACTTAGGTGTAGTACAGGATTTACAGAATTTAAGTTATTAAAATAAATTTCTTTTGTTTTGTCTACATTTAAAATTAGGTTATTAGATCGACACCAGTGATTAATCCGAGCTAAAAAACTATTGCAAGTACATGCCAATTTATCATAGGTCTGAGCTGAAACCACAAGAGAAGTATCATCTACAAATAACGTCAGGTCCAAAACATCAAACTGGTTAGATGCATCGTTAATAAACAACAAAAAAATCATGGGTCCTAATACAGAGCCCTGTGGAACTCCGAGATTAATAACACGTTCCTCCGAAATAGCTTCATTTATTTTAACACAAATGATCCTATCTGATAGATAATTGATTAGCCAATCTAAAAATATGCCTCTAAAACCAATATTATACAGTATATAGCTAACAAAACGACGTAGTAATTTAACGAGTAAGCATTATTTAAATTAACACTAGACTGCTTAACTTCCGGAGTAATCCATTTTTTCTGCTTACAAATATTATACCGTTTTACTGGACAACAATAATCTAAAACATATATTAAATTTCTTATAAAATTTTCAAAGCATTTTATCAACATTATCGGTTAAATAAATATCTAGTTACAGATGGCACAGAAGAAATTTGTTTAAGGTTGTTGTCAGACAAGTCTCTAAAATATTTATAATTAGGCTGGTCATTAGATTTAGTACAGCTACTATTAATGTCTACTACATATTCCAAACTAATTGCTCTATGGTCACTTAAATGCGCTTCAAAAACATTAGAATTGCATTGAAGTATATTAGCTGTATTGGTCATAATATAATTAATCTTACTTGTAGAAGTTTGGTTCAAACAATTTGTCGCTACCCTTTTGGGAACCATAGAGGTTATGCTAAGATTGTAGCTCATTAAAACATCGTTAAAAAGAATTTTAAATAAACTATTTTCCAAATAATCAACGTTTAAGTCACCACAAAAAAAAGATCGTCAACGTACCTATTGCAGAGTTCAATCGTATAGGAAAACTGCTTCAAAAACAAATAAAAGTCTCCACTGGGAGGCCTGTAGATATTGATGACTGCAACTTTTCTTTCACAAAACATTATTTTCACCGCACTGCACTCATAATGCATCTCCACAGCGAACTGGCACACATTGATGATATGAGATTCATACCCACATTTCACATACAGAACCTATCCGCCATGCTCATGGATAGGTCGACAATAACTGGTTACAAGATCGTAACCCGGAGTTACCATTAGAGATATTTTATCCTGCTTACACCAGTGTTTCGCAATACTGACAACAATGGTATTTTCTTGGTCAAGCAAAATTTACAACCTTTCAAGTTTATTTCTAATGGACGCTGTATTTAACTGTATAATTTTAAAAATTGCCGTAGGTTTTGTTTCATTGTCGACAGATACTTCTACTCGATTTGCTCTTTCTTTTTCCTCAATTGAAAAAAATTTCGTATACAGGCTTTGTTTGGCCAAATCGAGATAGAGAGGGTCTCGAAAAATTAGAGGGAGTCAGAAAAAAAATTGATGAAATCAGAAAAAATTCGAGGGTGTCAGAATAAACGGAGGGCTGCCAGAAAAAAATAGGAAGAATCCGGAAAGAACAGGAGGGGCCAGAAACAAATAGAGAAAGTCAGAAAAAATTGGAGGGAGATGCGATAAAATAGGAGCAATTAAATTTATCTCCCGTCGCATGGCGACATGTAAAATCACTAGTTTAAAATATTTGCAGAAAATATTAGGTTTGTTCTAGCAAACAGTCAAACTAGTCAGAAACCGTCAGCAAACAGTTGGTCAGCGATAGAACATAATACAGTCACCCCTCTACTCGCGCTGATCCACTATTCGCTGATGGTTTCAAACCGTTTAAAACTGATGCTAGAACAAACCTATTAGTAACCGCCAAAACTCGTGTTTCCGCGGTACCAAAGATTAAACCAAGCACTTCCAACGAATAGATAAAGGTCCTTCTATCTGTGGTAAATATCAGGCGTTATGATTACAAAGGGGATTTTTTAATAATGAGTTTAAAAAACTTTCCTCAGTTTTCCTTTTGAACCACGTCGAATTTGACTAGCTACAAAGACCAGCTTTGTCCAGCTTCAAACCCTCTATATGTAGCTCTCATGACAATATAGATTATCCTAAATAAATATAATAATGAATACTAAAGAGATGTAGTCGAAGCTTGGCGTAATTAACTTTAACACGGTGCAAAATATACCCACCCGAATTAAGAGTTTTATACCAATTTGGATAAAATCTCGAACTTAAAAAAGTATAATTAGCAAAGTTACTACCTTTTATTTGATAACCCGATTCTATTATTGAGTTTTAATATCGCTCATCCGGAAGAAACCTGACATAACTCAAAAAATGCATAAATCTTGTTAAATTGACTCCAAATATCCTACACTTTTATCAGGAAAAATGTCATATAGATGTTTACTTCCAGCTTCGAAAGATGGCGGTAGTGTCATTATTCTTTTGATGGTAAAATGGATACTTTTATTCCGGAACAATGACACTTTCCAGTTATGCTCTGACATTCGACGTGAACTTACCGCCAATTAACACAAAAACCGTTGTTTTTCGAGAACTGTCCTAGATATGTTTCGTCAATTTAAAAAAAAGTAGCCAATATTTTATAAGAAAAGCGACATAACTCAAAATTTTCATCTTTTTTTTTTGTTAAATCAGATATCATAGTTTTTTTATTTTTGCCTCTTACACAATTAGAAACATTCACTTATCCACATTCTTCGTTTTTAAATTTTAGCAGTTACCACTTAAACTTATAGTCAAATTCTCTGATGTTTGGGAAAATGGGCTTAAGTCAGAATTTCGCAAAAAATTTTTTTGATGCCTTCTGGACCAAAAAAATCAGCTCTTTTTATTGGTACAAGCGGTTTAAGTCTACCACATTATAATTCAAAGTTATTCACGATGATATGAAGGTCACAAACATGATTGTTCAATATGGTATGGCAATAAGACTTGAGTCAATTTACGTCTCTTGTACCATATATTTGAGAATAACTGATATGATCTAGAATGCATATGTCTTGACATAAGCCTTGCTGATCTTAATTTATTCGCAGTTGTTTGATCAATAGGTAAATGTTTTCATCTTCTAGACATTTCAGTAATTTTACAGGTATTTCGCAGTAAATAATAGTAAACTAAAAGATAGTAATATTGTACTAAATTGGTTAAAGAAAACATGTGCGATTTATAACAATTTTTGAAACATTCAAGTATTCCCCCTGTAAACTTCGATTCTATGACTTAAGCCCTTTTGCCCAAACATCAGAGAATTAAGATCTAACAAATCTATTTTTATCTCCCCGAAAAACGTGGTTTTTTGAGTTGACACATTTTTCTTCCGGATGAGCGATATACATATTGATAATTTTTGAAAATTATAAAATGGTTTATATTTTGAATTTTTTGTTGCAGCCTCCTAATCGGCATACGTAACCAGGTACGTTAATAATTTTTACACTTTGCTTTATTATTGTCCTAAGTAAAAAAAAACTAAAAATAAGCATAGTTTTATTTAGTAACATAGTAAGTAGAGATTTTTATTTGTTAGCTTCATTTTTTATTATTTTTTATTTATAAATGTATACTGTACAATAATTCCGTATGAATAAATACTAATATTTATATGGAATTACGTAGCTAAGGGCCGGTTTCACCAACAAATAAATCAGCTTAAAGACCACACACCATTTCTAAATCATAGTCATATTAGTTATCAACTTTTTGTCTCGAATGTGATGGGCAGTATGTAGGACAAACAACGCGGTGGTTGAAACAAAGAATAACGCAGCAGAAAAGTGATTATAAAACAAAAAAAATTGTGCGGCAGCACACCGTTCCATCACAACAGAACACACATTAAAAATTGAGAAACTGAAGTCTTAGATACAGAAAATAATTATAACAGAAGATTATTTCTCGAAATGTACCACATAAACAAAAATGAGTATTAAATTAATTATAAAACAGATACAATCAGATTGAGTGACATTTATCGCAGTATTTTAAAATTCTAAAAATAACACACTATTTAACAAATGGCTCGATAATGGAACTCCTAGCACTTAACACATGTGACAAAATATACCTGACTTAATGTCTTCTAATCGTTCTCTTAAAACGGTATGTGTAGTTCTAAGTTAAATTGCTTTATATAAAATACCTACAGCAGTTATATTATTGTAACATTATGTTTTTACTTAATAGGCTATTGATTATGTTCAAAATAAAACAGCTAAAAGGAACTACAACGTTAACGGAATTTTATTGTTTCATATTGTCAATAGACCTCTAAATTTTAAAAAACCGCGAAATGCTACCATTTAAATGGGTGCGTTTTTGAGAAACGAATGAATTAGTCCCTAGGCACAGGGTCAATTAGAATGAGTTCTATGCACTTTTGGTACAAACACGTCTACCAGAAAATTTTTCCAGGTAATAGGTCTGGATCCCGCGTATATAAAAAAAGTTGATTAATAGCAAGCTGAAAATTTGTTAATAGCTTAAGGGTGTCTAGTCGGACAAACTTTAATATATGGTAACACTGGAACAGGGAAAGTTTTAATTGTGGAACAGGTTAAAAATTTGGAACGGTCAGACCACGAAAACGACACATGTATTTTGTCCGACAGAACAGACTTAAACTGTCCGAACAGAGATTAAACTCTAATGCAACAATCTGACTGCTATTTATCACCAAATGGGCGTTTTAGTGAGTGGAACATGTAGAATATGTCAAATGACAGGAATTATGACAGGTTATAAATAGCAGTCTGATTTTTCTATGAGAGTTTAATCTCTGTTCGAAGAGTTTAAGTCTATTCTGTCGGACAAAATAAATTTGCCATTTTCGTAGTCTGACGTAGTGTTCCCATATATCAAAGTTTATCCGACTAGACACCCTTAAGCTATTAACAAATTTTCAGCTTGCTATTATTCAACTTTTTTTCATACGCCGGATCCAGGCCTATAAAATTTCCTATCGAAGTATCACATTTTAAAGTCAAAAATATTTTTTTTACAAAAATATATTCAAAAGAAAAGCAAGAAAAAAACATGTCGGTAAAGTCAGCAGCACCACTTCATAAGACCAAATTCAGACTAAGACTATATTTTATTGCTAATTTATTGCTAATTTATTACGCAAAGGAAAAATTTATTGCTGTAGCCGTTTCCGAGAAACAGTGGGTGCTGCTAGCTTTACGGTAAAGCTAGCAGCACCCACTCTATATCTCGGCAATGAAAAGGAGTACAGGGATCATTTTAATGGCATATTTTATTGCTATTTAATTGCTCTTGATTGGTATATTAACCAATCCTGAAAAGCTACCCCATCATCCCCTAGCGTAAAACTCACCCCCAAAAAGATGATGAAAATCGAAAATTCAACCCCAAGGAATTAATTGCGAATTTATTGCTAATTTATTACGGAAAGAAAAAATTTATTGCTGTAGCCGTTTCCGAGAAACAGTGGGTGCTGCTAGCTTTACGGTAAAGCTAGCAGCACCCACTCTATATCTCGGCAATGAAAAGGAGTACGGGGATCATTTTAACGGCATATTTTATTGCTATTTAATTGCTCTTGATTGGTATATTAACCAAACCCAAAAAACTACCCCATCATCCCCTAGCGTAAAACTCACCCCCAAAAAGATGATGAAAATCGAAAATTCAACCCCAAGGAATTAATTGCTAATTTATTGCTAATTTATTACGAAAAGAAAAAATTTATTGCTGTAGCCGTTTCCGAGAAACAGTGGGTGCTGCTAGCTTTACGGTAAAGCTAGCAGCACCCACTGTATATCTCGGCAATGAAAAGGAGTACGGGGATCATTTTAACGGCATATTTTATTGCTATTTAATTGCTCTTGATTGGTATATTAACCAAACCCAAAAAACTACCCCATCATCCCCTAGCGTAAAACTCACCCCCAAAAAGATGATGAAAATCGAAAATTCAATCCCAAGAAATTAATTGCTAATTTATTGCTAATTTATTACGGAAAGAAAAAATTTATTGCTGTAGCCGTTTCCGAGAAACAGTGGGTGCTGCTAGCTTTACGGTAAAGCTAGCAGCACCCACTCTATATCTCGGCAATGAAAAGGAGTACGGGGATCATTTTAACGGCATATTTTATTGCTATTTAATTGCTCTTGATTGGTATATTAACCAATCCTGAACAACTACCCCATCATCCCCTAGCGCGAAACTCACCCCCGAAAAAATGATGAAAATCGAAAATTCAACCCCAAGGAATTAATTACCAATTTATTGCTAATTTAATACGAAAAGAAAAAATTTATTGCTGTAGCCGTTTCCGAGAAACAGTGGGTGCTGCTAGCTTTACGGTAAAGCCAACAGCACCCACCCTATATCTCGATAATGAAAAGGGGCACAGGGCCCATTTCAACGACATATTTTGTTGCTAATTAATTTCTCTTGATTGATATATTAACCAATCTCGAAAACTACCCCATCATCCCCTAGCGCGAAACTCACCCCCGAAACAATTATGAAAATCGAAAATTCAACCCCAAGGAATTAATTACTAATTTATTGCTAATTTATTAGGAAAAGAAAAAATTTATTGCTGTAGCCGTTTCCGAGAAGCAGTGGGTGCTGCTAGCTTTACGGTAAAAGCTATATCTCGGCAAGAAAAATGGGTACAGGGTCCATCTTGGCGACCAATTTTATTGCTAATTATTTTTAATAATTCTGTCAAAATTCCGTCCTGTCAATTCTGTAAATATTCTGGACGCTACCGGAAAGCCCCTGGAACGAAAATAATAAACAAAAACCAAAAGTGGTCAACGAAAACACCATGGTTTACACTAGAGGTTAAATAAAACTTTCACCAAAAAAAGAAAGCTTTCCTAAAATATAGGTCAGAAAAAACGAATGAATCATATGAAAACTATAAAAGAGTAAGAACTGAAACTCATCAATTGGTAAGAAAAACAATAACAGATTATACTGGGAAAGATTCACAAAAGGACTAGAGATGGATTTCTATGGACAACAGAAACAAGGCGCTTCATAAGACAACAAAGAAGCGAAATGAAAGAACTAGTTGAAATAGAACACATAAATGAGGATACGTGGGTGGCCTTCCTGACAGAAATTTTTAAAAAAGAAAACGAAAAATCTTTGCCAGAAACACCAAATAAAATCAAATACCAAATGAACTCTTATAATATGGTGGTGTACGTACAACAACTGCAACTTCTTATTCATAAAATAATCGCCACGAACAGAATACCAGATGAATGGAGAAGAGCGATCATGCTGAGGTTCTTCAAGAAAGGAGATAAGAAGGACCCCAATAACTATCGAGCAATAAATCTTTTAAATACAACACTCAAATTGACAACAAGAATTATAGCGACAAAAATAAACGAACGAATAACTCTGCAAGAGGAGCAGCAAGGATTTCGGACAGGAAGATCATAATGCACGGATGCAGTTTTTGTAATGACAAATAAAAGAAAAGTCGCTGGAATATAATAATTCAGCATATATTATGTGGCTGATAGATTTGGAGAAAGCGCTTGATAGAGTGAGAATTCGGAACGCGACACATTTATTATATGAAAAGGGAATATCAGTGGATTTAGTAAAAACCATTGAGAATATAATATATATGAAGATAGCATAGCGATATGTCTGTAAACCTGTATTGCCCCAGTTCCCAATATATCTTTTCATAACTGTAGCAGTTAGTGCTAAGTTTGTTCTAGTTTGTTCTGTAATTTTGAAGTTTGTTCTAAAAAAATAAAAGAGTTATTCAATATACAATGTGGCGCTCCAAGTTTACGTAAAGTTGTATTGCCCATATAGAACCCAAACGATTAGAGAAAATCTGAATAAACCACAAGTTAGTGCTAGGTTTGTTCTGCATTTTTGCCAAAGCGTGTAATTTGTTCTGTATAAACAAAAAATATATATAAGATATAATGTGGCGCTCCAAGTTTACGTAAAGCTGAATTGCCCATATAGAATCCAAACGATTAGAGAAAATCTGAATAAACCACAAGTTAGTGCTAGGTTTGTTCTGCATTTTTGCCAAAGCGTGTAATTTTTTCTGCATAAACAAAAAAGATATACAAGATATAATGTGGCGCTCCAAGTTTGCGTAAAGCTGTACTGCCCATATAGAATCCAAACGATTAGAGAAAATCTGAATAAACTACAAGTTAGTGCTAGGTTTGTTCTGCATTTTTGCCAAAGCGTGTAATATGTTCTGCATAAACAAAATAGGTTATACAAGATATAATGTTGCGCTATAATTTTGCCTAAAACTGTAGTGCCCCACAAACGTTTATGGAAACGATATGATTCGGGACTCGTATAGCACTGATCATTTGAAGAAAACTTGTTAGAAAAAATAGTCTATAATCAAGAATAAAACAAAAGATTTGCTTTTTGTCTTGTTTGACCCCACCGAAGTTTTAAGATCATCGTAAATTTCCCATTTATTGTTATTTCGTCGGCAGTGGGAAATATAATGTCCAATTGTTATTTCCTTTTCAGGAGGAACAAACTCAACAATGCCTTTAATTTGGTATGTTTTGTTTTTTAAGGTACCTAACTAACTGTTGCTGGAATGTCGGTTAACTCGACTAATGTACAATTTTCAAGACAAAAACATGAATGGGAGCAAAAAAATTGCTTGAAAACGTAGTAACAATTAATGTCTCTTCCACAAACGGAACACATAGATATGGTTACATTTAATGCATTTTACAAATTCTTGATTCCCTTCCTTGACAAATACTGTGTGTTATTGATAAACCGATTTTTTATTTATGCTGAAAAAAAATCATGTATTGCTGCTGTATTTGAAATTTCTCATTGTTTCAGTTTTCATTTTGTTATTATAACGCTTATGGAAAAATTTATCTGTATCCAGAAATTTAGTGTCTCATTATAAAAGTTATTTTAATAACAGCTGTAAAGCTGAATAATCCCTTGTAAATATAATACCTACTCTATTGTTGTATAGTTTTCAGAATTACCCAAGATGTCAGGACCGGCTTCCAAGTCAACTGTAGGTACATAATATTATCATCAGATCAAATAATCTGTACTAGGGTTCCAGCTTTCATTAATATGAGTACCCAGATATACCATATTACTTACTCGTTCAATTGAGTCATTACCGATTGTTACGCTATAGTTATTATTATTTACGGCTGCCTGTTTACTAATAACCATAAACTTTGTTTTTCTTGCGTTGAGTTTGAGTCCATATATCGCGCAGAATGCCACCATTCGTTTCAATAACGCTTGAAGATGTTCAATTGATCCAGTCAGCAACAAGGTGTCATCTGCGTATCTGATATTGTTCATAAGCATACCATTAATGAGTATTCCCTCTTTTGCGTTTTCCATTTAAGATTGTTTCAGCCTAAAGATTAAACAACATTGGTGACAATATACAGCCTTGTCGAACTCCACGCTTGATTTTTACTTCTTCAGAGCACTGATTCGCAACCCTAACACATTCATCCTGGCCACCCAATACAAATTTGCGATTATTCTAATGTCCCTACCGTCCAGACCGGTAGTTTTGAGAATATGTAGCATTTTTTCATGGCGAACTTTATCAAAGGGTTTACACATACAAAATGTCAGAAATGTGGTGTGGCACTGTGTTTCAATAGAAATAATACTTAATTGTTTTTATAATTTTCATGTAAATTAACAATGTAGATTTTATATCCTTACTTGACCTTGTATACACAATGTAGAATTTTGGCAACAAACTTGTTGTTGTCAAAAACAAGTGTTTAAAATTAAACTTAATGTTTTTTATTATTTTTTCATCATTTCTAAGCTTCCGCTAAAGGCTTTTTTTTTGATATGTAACATCAACAAAAAAAATCATGCATTTAAGGGTTAAACCAATTTTATATTCTCCAATTTCTGAATGTGCACTTAGGCGACCATATAAGATACTCGAAATATTTAATATTATATAAAAAATATAATATTAAAATTAAATAAATAATAAAGAAATAAAAAAAAACAAATGGTACAGTGGAACCCCGTTAAGTCGGCCTCCGATAACCCGGAAGTCCGGCTAACCGGGACCGATTTTCATCAGACAAACATTTCAACAATAAAAACGTAATATTGACAACCGAAACTGACTGAAATTTTTACCAAGGAATGAACAATACTGTATATAACTGTACGTAATTCACATGTACTGTGCATAATGTATTTCATGTTTTTGCAATTATAATGGAGCTTATCTCTAAGGATACCGTATTTGATTAATTTTTACTATATTGTACGGCTAACAAGGATTTTCGATAACCCGGATTGCCCGCATTCTCGATTAGTCCGACTTATCGAGGTTCCACTGTAATCTTTATATACACAGCGTTTCAAAAGTATGGTAAAATATTTAAGTTGGCGTTTGTTTGGGTTTATTTTAAGAAGAAAACTTTATTTAAGATGCCCTAAACGTCTTAAATTCTGAGATATACGAACAATCTATAAATCCCTAGGGTGTTTCATTTAAAATAAGTAGGTTATTATAGCTTGAATTTGTTAATAGAACAATCTAAAATTCTAACCACCATGTACAAAGATAGGTATAGGAACCCTTAAAAAGATTAAAAGCTAAGTAAATTTTCCATACGATAAACTAATAAAATGTAGGGCGTTTAATTTAAAATAAATGCGTTATTACAGCTTGAATTTGTTAATAGAACAATATAATATTTTGACCACCCTGTACAAAATTTTGCTACCATAAATATCTATTTAAATACGCTGAGTAGTATATTATTAAGATCCAAGAAAAAATTTGTCACCGATTTTTAGATTCATAAATATTTACTTTTTTATAAAACCTTTATATAATTTTTTTTATAAAAATCGAAATAAATCAAAACACCTTGTACTTAGGTATGAAGAACCCTTATAAAAGTACAGCTTATTTTTTAAGAAAAATTCAAAAATGTTATCTGATATAGGGTGTTTCATAAGAAAAAATATAACTTTGATTATATTACTATTTTTTTGGAGCACCCTGCATAATTCACATTGGTCCTGTATATTTATATGAAGAATTTTTTTTAAATATCAAGTCGTTTCCCGTAATACAGAGACCGGGGCGAATGCAATAAACCACCCTGCATAATATTTTTCTATGAAATAAAATGAACACTCCTGTCACAAACTACGGTTTCGTCAATAATTGTTGGTTATTGTCGTATTTCTGATTATAAAATTATTGTAATATTCACTTTCTTCTCTTACATGGAATATAATATCTAATAATACCTATTACATTAATTTATTATAATTTTTTTTTATTTACAACAATCCGCTTCAACCTAAGGAGGTTATTAGCGGGATAGTAAAGGCCGCGTCTCACCATCAAATAATTTGATCAAACAGTTTGAGCAAACTGTGGAAGTACGTCAAAGTGACGTCACAATTGCAGTTTTTTTGAAATTCTAAAAATCTGTGCTCTCACTATCAGTCTAGTTTGATCAAATTTTTTGTATTGAGTTGTCTAACTTGTTTGTACTTTATTTAAAATTAAAATTTTTCATTATTATCCACAATGAACACTCAGGATGTGACGTCACTAACTGTCACTTTGTGTCACTAACTGTCAAGTTTGATCAAATTATTTGATGCTGGGACGCGGTCTTAACAGTTAATTACACTTTGTTTAGTAAGTTGCAGTCTTTTAGAAACAGAAATAGTTTATTAGTGTTGTTATATTCTAAAATGTCTTTAAGATTGTTAGCTAAATGGTATTTAATTCTATGGCTATTGAACTTTTCACACTTTTCCACTAGCATATGTTTCACTGTAAGGGGTGACCCGCATTCATCACAAATTGGAGGTTCTTCTTTTTTCAGCAAATATTCATGAGAAAATTGGGTATGTCCAAGTCGTAAACGGGAAATAATTGTTTGCTTTCGTCTAGATACCTCGGGTGGTTGCCATGGTCCAACGTTGTTTTTTATCTCCTGAAGCTTTGATGATGTGGATTTCCATTTACTGTTCCAATTTTCGAAAATATGTTTTATGAAGTAGCTTTTTAGATCCATACTTACAGATTGAAGAGACATTGGAATACTGTTATCATTTATGGCTTCTTTGGCATTTCGGTCTGCTGCTTCATTGCCTGCTACTCCAACATGTGATGGGACCCAGAGAAACTTGATTCTTAAATCTTCAGTATGCAATTTATGTAGTTCTTCCTTTATTAGTAAAGCTATTGGATGCTGCGTGTAAATTTTCCTTATTACGTGTAGTGATGACATAGAATCTGTGACGATTAATATCTTCTTCATCTTGTTCGCATTTGCATGTAGTATTGCTTGGTAGATCGCATAAAGTTCCCCAGTTAATACAGTTGCAGTATCTGGAATTTTATGTTTGTGAGTCTCTGTGTTGTTAACAAATGCCATGTGTGCATGTGTGCTTTATTAAGATTGGGAAGTGCTCGCTACTATATAAATCTTTTAATGCTGTCCAGTCTAGTTGGGTGATCAATGAGGGTTCACATATGGAGAGATCAATGGCGGAAGAAGTTCCCGTAGCCATATTGAATCTTGTTGGCGAGCCGTCGTTAAGTAGACATAAGTTCATAGTGTTCAAAACGTTTTCTAACATATTTCCCCTCGTTGTTGTTTTATTTGATCCCCATGTAATATTATGGCAATTAAAATCTCCCGTGATTATTCGAGGGGAAGGAATTTGTTGGAGAAGATTAAGTAGTTCGGGTTTAGTCAGAGTCTTGTCTGGTGGAACATAAATGCTGCAAATATTTAACTTTAGAGGGGCAAGTATTGTTACAGCAACTGCTTCGATATTAGTTGTGAGGTTTATATTTTGAACAGGTATATTTGACTTTATATATAGAGCTACTCCTCCACTAGCGTAGTTCTGATTGGGTGGATTGGTGCAAAATCCTGTGTAACCTTTCAGGTTGTGTGTTGAGTTATTTTTGAAGTGAGTTTCTTGTAACGAAATAAAATCTGGTGCATATCCTGAGATAAGAAGCTGTAACATTGTTAAATGGGTGTAATACCCATTTAAATTCCATTGTAATATACTATTGAAAGTGATTTATTGTTTAGTTGAAGCACATGAATCACTATCGGGTTCAGATACTTCATGTTGTAATAGTCTTTCTAGCTTTTTGCGTAGTCGTGTGATTCGATTTTTTAATTTTGAGTCAGTAAAATGAGGATGAGTGTCTATGGGCCATTCCACGAACATACGCCTGTTTTGGATTACTTCGACAACGAATATTTTACTGTGCAACATAAGAAGTACGAAAGTAAATGGCGCTAATAATTATTCCAATAAAGAACAATGTAATTTGCAATTTACTTTCGTTCTTCTTATTTTGCACAGTAAAATATTCGTTGTCGAAGTAATCCAAAACAGACGTATGTTCGTGGAATAGGGTATACAAGCATTTTAATAAGTAATGGTAAATCTGGTATATAATCCTTAACAATATTATAGACATCTTTAGCTCCGCATGTAGACATCTTTTGTAGCTAACATTATCATGATTAACCATGACAAAATCAGGTATGGTTATATTACCTAGGGGTTCTATGTATACTTGACGCCTAAAACTTAGTATGTGGCTATATTCAGGATTTGTAGCTCCAATTCTCAAACATGTTATTGGTGACATTAATTTCAAGCCTAGGTTCTGGAGAATATTAATTAACATTTCCTGCGGTATTGTTGGATGAACATTAGATAAGAGAAGACGTTCCGATGGAGTGACTAATCTACGTGCTAGAACTACTTCATTATTTATTTTTATGGATCCTGCTTTATTTAGAAAGTCATCAACTACAGCTTTACTTGAAAGATAAACGCATACTCGGTTATTAGAGATTCTTGATGAATAAATAATATTTTTTGGTTGGACGAGTGGTCCTAGTTGCAAAAGATAATCTTGCAATTTTGCGCCATTAATTGAACTGAAGATGATGGCTTGTTCTTTCACTGGTAATTTTGGAGTAGTTTGTTGAGATGCAATAGTAGAGTACATTGGAGTGTTTTGAGAAGTGGTAGGAGTTTCCATTGTTGATAAAGTATTATCCATCATTTAATTTTACTTGAACGATTTATTATAAACATATTCAAGTACGGCCCTGGTTTTAATTGTTGTTAATAAAAAACCAGTCCGGTGTAGTGTTGATATGAAGATTTTATATAGATAGATTTCCAAATGAATATATTATTTCAATCTAATTAATGTTCTTCTACTCACGTTTTTGGGTCTTCTTATAACACTAACTTTATTGAACAGGTATATCACTTTTGTTAATTTACTATTGTGAAAATACTGGTATAACATTGCGAGTATATCGGAGCTGAAATTAAACACGCTTTGTGGTTCGGAATCAGGTCCGGTCTGTATTTTAATTTTCATTTCACTATTTTATTATTTCACTTGCAATTTATTTTTTCTACGAGCGTGCAAAAATGTCTACTTTCGCGCACGCACTTTAGTTTAGAAAGTTTTACTTTTCCGCACGCGTGTTACTTTTCCGCACGCGTTTTACTTTTCCGCACACGTTTTACTTTTCCGAACGCGTTTTACTTTTCCGCACGCGTTTTACTTTTCCGCACGCGTTTTACTTTTCCGCACGCGTGTTAATTTAGATATGTTAATATGGCCTTAAAGTAATTATAATACAGGCAATAAACTAATATATAGATATTATTTACTAATTTATTTCAAATATATCTTATTGTGTTTATGTTTTAATGAAATTAACGCGAGAATTCGATGAAATAAAATAATTATGACATAATATTCGAAAGTCAAATCAGTAGACAATAACAGTGGTTTTAAATCGTCGTCATGGAAACCAAGATCGTCGTCATGCTAACCAATTATGCTGAAACTTTGGTTTTGACAACCTTGTCAAAGAATTAATTTGTGTATGTATTTTCATATTAATTAAATTAGTTGATTAAGATTTGGTCATTTTTTAAAGACTCGTAGAAAAAATATTGTTCCTAACGCTTGCAGAAAGTCTCTTTTCCGCACTCGACTGCTTGCCGAACCCCCGCTTCGCGTCGTTCAGCAAACTGCAGGCGCGTGCGGAAAAGTATGACTTTCTGCATTTGTTTGGACAAACCTAGCAGGTGCATTTGTTCAGAATGTGCAATTAATTCAATGGGTCTATTGAATAAAAAGAAGTATTTGCTTTTACTTACAAGTATTTAAGTATTTACTTAATACTAATTGAATAAAGTCATTTCTTTAATGCTTTATTCAATTACCGTTAAGTAAATACTTAAATACGAGGAAGTAAAAGCAAATACTTCTTTTTATTCAATAGACCCAATTAATTGATTAAGATTTGGTCATTTTTTAAACGCTCGTAGAAAAAATATTGTTCCTAACTCTTGCGGAAAGTCTATTTTCCGCACTCGACTGATTGCCGAACTCAGCTTCGCGCAATCGCGTGCAGAAAAGTATTACTTTCCGCACTTCTTAGGAAAATACCTATAACATAACAAAAATTGTTAATTACTTTCAAAATTGGGATATATTTAATAAAGAATCCACACAGAAAAATATAATAATTAATATTTATTTAAAATAAATATGTAATGTTAAGTTAATACCAAATGAAATATAAAATTTCTTAAGCCGGCCCATTTCAATACTTATATTTACCTGAAATCCCTTTATTGCTTCGACTTTATCAGCGGGTTACTCTTAAATTCTGCATAAGTCAATTCTTAGAATTATTGCGAATGAGCTTTATAACAAAGTTAGCCTAATCAATTTTTTTTTGGATTTTATATTATGGGGCAGTACATTTAGGTAGAATTGGAGCAACGCATAATATCTTGTGTAACTGTTTTTGCGCAAATTTCACGCTTTGACAGAAATGCAGAACAAACCCAGCACTAACTTATTATAATATGGTCTATTTAGGTTTATCCATTTCACGAATATACGACTGTTTTGGATTATCTTAACAACGAATATTTTACTGTGCAAAATATGAAGAACAAAACTAAATTGCAAATTACATTGTTGCTTATTGAAATAATTATTAGAGCAATTTACTCGGAAACGGCTACAGCAATAAATTTTTTCTTTCCGTAATAAATTAGCAATAAATTAGCAATTAATTCCTTGGGGTTGAATTTTCGATTTTCATCATCTTTTTGGGGGTGAGCTTTACGCTAGGGGATGATGGGGTAGTTTTTTGGGTTTGGTTAATATACCAATCAAGAGCAATTAAATAGCAATAAAATATGCCGTTAAAATGATCCCCGTACTCCTTTTCATTGCCGAGATATAGAGTGGGTGCTGCTAGCTTTACCGTAAAGCTAGCAGCACCCACTGTTTCTCGGAAAGGGCTTCAGCAATAAATTTTTTCTTTCCGTAATAAATTAGCAATAAATTAGCAATTAATTCCTTGGGATTGAATTTTCGATTTTCATCATCTTTTTGGGGGTGAGTTTTACGCTAGGGGATAATGGGGTAGTTTTTTGGGTTTGGTTAATATACCAATCAAGAGCAATTAAATAGCAATAAAATATGCCGTTAAAATGATCCCCGTACTCCTTTTCATTGCCGAGATATAGAGTGGGTGCTGCTAGCTTTACCGTAAAGCTAGCAGCACCCACTGTTTCTCGGAAACGGCTACAGCAATAAATTTTTTCTTTCCGTAATAAATTAGCAATAAATTAGCAATTAATTCCTTGGGGTTGCATTTTCGATTTTCATCATCTTTTTGGGGGTTAGTTTTACGCTAGGGGATGATGGGGTAGTTTTTTGGGTTTGGTTAATATACCAATCAAGAGCAATTAAATAGCAATAAAATATGCCGTTAAAATGATCCCCGTACTCCTTTTCGTTGCCGAGATATAGAGTGGGTGCTGCTAGCTTTACCGTAAAGCTAGCAGCACCCACTGTTTCTCGGAAACGGCTGCAGCAATAAATTTTTTCTTTCCGTAATAAATTAGCAATAAATTAGCAATTAATTCCTTGGTGTTGAATTTTCGATTTTCATCATCTTTTTGGGGGTGAGTTTTACGCTAGGGGATGATGGGATAGCTTTTCAGGATTGGTTAATATACCAATCAAGAGCAATTAAATAGCAATAAAATATGCCGTTAAAATTATCCCTGTACTCCTTTTCATTGCCGAGATATAGAGTGGGTGCTGCTAGCTTTACCGTAAAGCTAGCAGCACCCACTGTTTCTCGGAAACGGCTACAGCAATAAATTTTTCCTTTGCGTAATAAATTAGCAATAAATTAGCAATAAAATATAGTCTTAGTCTGAATTTGGTCTTATGAAGTGGTGCTGCTGACTTTACCGGCATGAAAAAAACACCAATGGAAGCAATTTTGTTTTTTGCCCCATAAATTTTTCCCACAGGGATATAGGTATAGCGTTGCTCCAGCGAAAAATAACTTCCATCTTCCTCTTTAAAATGCAGTTAGGTAAAAGTCTCTATGGTGTACAGTTTCCGAAACACGATTTTTCAAAGTTCGCCGCTCACAGAGTTTTTGAGCCATTTTCCCCATTATTTCGCAAACATTGTTCTGTAACTTTTTTCTACGCATTTCTGGGTATATGCAATGGTGCATTTAATAGAAAGCGAAGTCAATTACCTTTACAATGGTCTATTGTATAAGATTATACGGCTCTTTTTAAGCATGTTATGCTTTTTCAAGGTTTTATACTTTTAATGATTTTTGATATTTTTAATTATTATTTTTTAAATTTCTCATTATGACTTTTTTTCTTGTACATTTAGGTATATACATTGTAAAATACAAAAAATCTTATTTTTTTACTTTAAAATGGTGTATAGCAAAAAATTCTAGGACTATTTTTAAACAAGATATCCGTAGGATATTCAAGGGTATCCGTAATTTGAAAATAATTTTTTTTTATTTTTTCAATTAGAAGAATATAATTGCATATTATAATTTTAATTCAAAATAACTTTTCTTAATAACACTTTTCGATATTGTGAAATAAAAAGGTACTTTACTCTTGAGCGAAATTCATATTTTTTAATATACCTCGTACACTATTGATAAAATTTTATATCTGATGATTGTATCTTTGATCTTAGACTATGCAGAGCATGTTATAAAGAATATTTTTTTTCAAGTTACAAAAAAATATACTATGTGTTTTAATAAAAAAAGTCAACAACGTTTTTTTTTTCAAAAATCCGCCATTATTTATTTAAAA
This sequence comes from Diabrotica virgifera virgifera, assembly GCF_917563875.1. Lineage (NCBI taxonomy): Eukaryota > Metazoa > Arthropoda > Insecta > Coleoptera > Chrysomelidae > Diabrotica > Diabrotica virgifera. The sequence goes on along the minus strand of NC_065448.1, from coordinate 101,750,809 downwards.
GCGATATGAAAAATGGCCATTTACCTAAACACTTCAAAAAACGATCATTTACCTATCTAGCGATATAAAAATTTTCAAAATCGGTTGTCAAATGACTGAGCAATTAATTTTTAAAATGAGAGATGCAATGTGGAAATCACATAACATAATATCAATTTGCTTAGTTAGAGAGTTGCACTTCTCATTTTAAAAATTAATTACTCAGTCATTTGACAACCGATTTTGAAAGACTTTATACCGCTGGATAGGTGAATGACCTTTCTTTCAATTTATAGAAAAATATACTGGGTGTTCCATTAAAAAAAAGTTAACAACGTTTTTTTCAAAAATCCGCCACTTTTTGTTTCGTATTTGAAAGCGATATAAAAAATTTAATCCATTAAGACAAAACTTTTACTAAAATCAAACATTTCAGCTAAAACCGCATATTTCTATCTTGAACCGTTTAGAAGTTATAGGCAGTTAAAATGGGGGAAAATATAAGTGGACACCCGGTATATCAAAAATCATTAAAAGTATAAAATTTTGAACAACTATATCATGCTTAAAAATAGCCACACAGCCTCCTACAGCAGACCAGTTTAAAGATAATTGACTTTTCTTCCTCTTAGATGTAACATTGCATATACATATATACCTAAAGCTACGTATAAAAAAGTTACAGAACAATGTTTGGGAGAAACAAGGAAAATGGGTCACAATCGCTGTGAGTGGCATATTTTGCAAAATAATATTTTGAAAACTATAAACCATAGAGACTTCTCCCAAACAACACTTTAAAGAGGAAGAATGGAAGTTTTTTTCTGTAAAGCAAAGCCTATAATTATATCCCCGTGGAAAAAAGTTATGGGGCAAAAACAAAATTGCCATCTTTCGTGTTTTTTTCTTGCTTTTCTTTTAAATATATTTTAGTAAAAATAATATATTTTTGACTTTAAAATGTGATGCTTCGATAGTAAATTTAACCTGGAACAATTTTTCTGTACACGTGTTTGTACCAAAAGTGCATAGAACTCGTCCCAATTCGCTCTGTGCCTAGGGACTAATTCACCAATTTCTCAAAAACGCACCCCCATCGATGGTAGCAATCCGCGGGGGTGCCACTATTTAGAGGTCCACTGACTATATGAAACAATAAAACCCCGTTAACGTTGTAGTTCCTTTCTAAAGTACATAATCAATAGCATATAATTGTTACAAACAGGCTTATGATTGAATTAAGCGTCCGACACTTTGGAATGCAATGGTCGAGCTGGGCGTACCCAAGAAACTAACATAGATGACTCAAATGTGTGTAACTCCTTTGCACAAGTTAGATGATTTCTGCGTAAATTCCGGACTGAGACAGGGAGATCAATTTTCCCCATTTTTGTTTAACCTGACCTTAGAATATATCACGCAAAAAATTTATCCAAAAATCAAACCAGACAAAGCTGCTCGGTGAGCAAATCCTACTCACCTTTGGCGACGACCTAGATGCAGAGGCACAATCAACATTAGAAGTTAAGGCTATTTTCTCGAGTTTTGAAGAAGCTGCATTCAATATCGGTCTGAAAATAAATGAAGACAAAATAAAATACATGGTCGTCTCAAAACAAAAACGACGGCGAATAAGGCAAAAATATTAACCTTTAACTACCCCCGCATCAAGTCATAACATAACTACACGCGTGGCGTACTTTATACGCCACAAGAAAATACACTTAAAAACAGCGGATTTGTTTATTTTTTTTTAAATATACACTTAGTTGTTTGTTATAAACCTTATTCGGCATCAGTGAATACTTGGAGTTCCTTCTCAGTAAGCCAATTGGGATTTTTAACTGGAATCATGGAATAACTGTAAAATAAAGTTACTAATAAAATTTTTTTTAAAACGTGATTTTTTACAGGAGAAAAAGTATTGTTTATAAAGAAAAATATATTTTGTGCCATAATGACTAAAAAACAATTGAAATATGTACTCATATTACGACTTATATCAATATAATCGTGGCGTATATTGTCCACCACCGGAAACGAATTTAAAACGAATAACGAATTTAGAACCCAATTGTAAAGCACATTCCATTAGAGAGATAAACAAGGTCAAAAATTAAATTGTTAAATATTATATTTGCAGTAGAATTCTTAAATCTGGCGTACAAAATACGCCAGCGCGTGTAGTTAAAGGTTAATATAAACGATTATAACTTCGAAGTGGTTAAAGAATCTCTAGGAGCAACAATCACCAATTCCAACAAAATATATCGAGAAGTTGAAAGGCTAATAATGACAGGAAACACATCTTTCTTTGCGATGCAACATCTAACGGAGTCAAAACTTCTCTCACCAAGTATAAAAATGCAGATATATACGACAATAATACGAGCTTATCATAAAACGAGCGTATTGAAGCGAAACATGGACGCTAACAAAAAACGAAGTAAGTAAATAGCTGCTGTGGGAACATCAAATCATTCGAATGATATAATATGGCCCTTGCAGAGACATCGTGACAAACGAATGGAGGCCCAGATACAACAACGAGCTAGGTTTTTTTGGAAAGAAAATATAGTCCGATATAATATAAAGGCTAATAGATTCAGATGGACGGGGGATATGATAAGCAGTAACGACAATCGCCTATAAAGAAAGTTTTTTAAAAAAGACCGGATTGGAGAAGGTGTTACGGTTTAACCTGACGGTTTTAACCGTCCAAAAAAAACCGGTTTTCGGTTTTTTTAATTTAATAGGTTACAAAGTTACATTTACAATGCACTTTAGTTTGCGATACTCCATTCGACTCGATATCAATATGATCAAAATTAGTACTATTGAAAGAACATCAATATCAATATAAATAAAACACAATTTTTAATAAAACCATTGTATTCCATTAATTAATATATTTATTTATTATTTTATTATTATTATATATTTATTGATTATTATTAAATATAATATAGCGTAGTATTAATATATACATTGGATCGAAATAAAATTTGATTTGTGTGAATCCCAAAGATTTGTGAATTTCAGTAGTCAGATGTAGAGAACAGTAAACCAAAATTATTATAGTACTGCTCAACAGAGAGCGCTGAAATAATTCAGGTTCTATCGTCATTGAATATATATTATGAGAGTAGAATATAATATGCAATTATTGTATTCAATTAATGATGCAAATTTAATTTACCATTTAAAAATATAATTCTCTAAAATACTCACCAATTTTCCTCTCCTCCGAAACCCAAAAAATTCCCCAACCATTTCAACTTCAAATAATATCAACATAAATATTTTAAAAATGAAAAAAGACTTTTAAGACTTTAAAATTTTAAGACTTTTTATAAATATTTTACTTAAAAATAAATTGGATAATGCAATTTATCTTTTATTTTTACTACCGTCAAAAAAAATTTATCATGTATTACGTTTAACACGTTTGTATATTTGTAGAATAGGTACATTTTAACTCATTTAATACTTCCTGTATGAGTGTATCGTTTTGAAAACGTAGGGAAATTTTTGGAGATTCGTATTCGTAATCAGTAATTCGATATTCATAGTCAGAGCATTATTTTTGGTAATCAGAAAAAGTCATTCACCCACTTTCAATGTCAAGAGTTAAGTGTGAAAAATAGATTGATGATGTTTGCGTCTAATTCAACCAGATCACTTCTTATGTAAATACTATGATTACAAATAACTTTTCAAGGAAATATTATATTAAAACTTAATAATTGTTTCTGGCTGATGTGAGATTGCACTTTCAGTTTGCTTCTCTATTTATAAAATACAATTTGAATTATGGTTTTGTTTGGAATAATTATTTGAGAATAATAATTATGATTGGGATCCAAAATAATACCTAACCTAATCCTAATCACCGTAAAAACCTAATAACCGGTTTTTACTTTAAAAAGAAAAAACCGGTTATAAACGGGACAAAAAAAACAACCGATAAAACCGGTTATTGCGAAGTAAAAACACCGGTTTTAGGTTTAAACCGGTAGGTTTTTCCCATCCCTATAGGGAGGCCTAGAAAAAGGTGGAAAGAAGACAAGCATGGAAGGCAAAGACTCACGAAGAGTTGTAACGCCATTGATGATGGTGGACTAATTGTTAGTTAATTTTGTAGTTTGTTCCTGATAAAATGGAAAATAAGTACTGATCAAAATATCGAACTCAACAGAATTAAATGTAGTTTCAATATAATCCACAGAACCCAATTCCCGGTAATTAAAAAATATTTCGTATGATGCAATATACCTGCACGGACCATAAGTACAAAGGATTTCGAATTCAGTTCTATACATCGTTAATGTTTAATATAAAATTCCATTTAAGCAAAGTTTTGACGTCTGAATTTCAAAAAGTTATAAAACATAATCCAGGAAAATACGACTGAAGATATCGTGTGACTCTAATAGAGCATTATGCAAAATCCCATTTACAACAGGAACTAGAAACAACGCCAGGAAGGAAATGCCGCTATTGTTTGGAGCGAATATTGGTACGTCGACCTCGATGCTTATCACATTGCAGATTTTAAACTGATAAACTTTTAGTTCCATCATTCGCCGTCTGTACAACTTTACAACTTTGTCGAGTCTCGTTTGATATTTGAAACTCTGTAAACGGGTTTGAATAAGCAACTTGGACGGCGTAGACAATTTTGCGAAATAAGAAAACCGAAATTATACTCCGATATACACTGCTCAACAATTGAAATGGGTATTAGATTAGGTTACGTGTGTTATTGTACGAAATAAATAAGAGTCAAATATTGTTTTACACAAACTTTATTAATAGGCATTATTTGGCAGACAAAAGTAACAAAAAATACTTTCCAATAAAATTAATAAAGAAATAAAATAGTAATAATTTCTATGCTAGCCTCTCCTCTTAAGGGAGGGGGGTGTATGGTTTGAAAGTACATAACTTCAAGAATACTCTATGAATATTTCAGATTTATCGCAGCAAATAAATTACCGACAACATGGCATGTAGATTTTAGAATATCCCTTCGACTCACTTTGCAGCAGCTTCGCACCAGCGCGCTTGAGCGTGGTACATGAGAAACGTTCAACAGCTACTCTCCTTTTCTTATGTAAATTACTCCGCGGTTCAAAAACATATTCCGGTGTGCATCACTTTACGATATGACAGAGAAAATGGAAATGAAAATAAAAGTTATCAAAACTTTCAATGCGTGTTTCTCAAAACTGCTTTTCTCAAAGGCGGTGGACATTGTGACTCCAAAACTGCTAACTGATCCTCCTGAAATTTTGTATAGATTTTCTTTAGATATTTCGTGATGAATAAGTATGTTGATTTTTACCCTATTTTTTTATCCTCGTTATTTTGCTTTTTGAGTGATACCAAAAACTCAAAAATCATTAAAATTAAAAAAACTTATAAGCTAATAACATCTTTTTAAATTTTTTGTTTCACATGATCCCTTAACGAGATCCACTGCAAAATTCTTTTTTTTTTCTAAAGGTACATATCTGTAAAAATTGGCCATCGTTGGCATATTTTTCAATCATATGTTTCCTTGAATGGTTTTTTTAAATATGAATGGTCAATAGAATCCTCCTTCTATGAATGGTAAGTCAAGTGAATCATGAACTAAAATTAGAATCCTCTGAGCTTTTTAAGATGAAGAAATAAAACCCCACAGAGTGGGGAATTACTCTATAAGGGAATCTATATTTGTATTCACGACGTGTCGTTCACGGTGATAATAATAATTAGCGAAATAGTTCGTTTGCTTCTTCTTTAGATGCTAATCCACTAATGGATGTTAGCGATCACATTTTCCACTAGCTCTCTGTTTCTTGCAATATGTATCAGAGATTGTATGTCGTTTATCCCTGTCCATTGCCTTATGAATCGGAGCCAGGACATTTTCTTGCGTCCCATTTTTGTCTTGCCTTCAATTTGACCCTCGATTATAAGTTGGAGGGATTGGTATTTTCCATTTCGCACGATGTGACCTAGATACGCCGTTTTCCTTTTCTTGATGGTTTCGAAAAGTGGGCATTCTTTTGACTCTCGCCGTCAATGGTATCTTTAGGATATGACGATAAAGCCACATTTTTAAAGCTTGTAATATGTTTATACTCCTCCTTTTGAGTGTTCAGCCCTGTAAGCCATGTAGCAGCACCGACCATACGTAGCACTTAGTAAACCTTAGTCTTAGTTAAAGCTCGGACTTTAAACAGTACCTTCCTGAATTTTACGAAGGCTAGTCAAGCTTGCTCAATGCGACCTTTTACTTCCCTGTGCGATGCCCAGTCTTCAAAAAGCCACGTTTCCAGGTATTTAAGTTTCTTTTATACCCACAAAAGTGAATAAAAATGTAAACTAAAAATAAAGATGATTAAGATTTGATTACAGAGCAGAGCCTCCAGTACGTGCTTATACGTATTTCTGATTTACCGTGTCCTCATCAGAGCACGTGTAAACGACAGGTCGTAACTGCAATTATAGATTCCTTTGTCGAGAATTTCACCACACTGTTGTGCTTTATTCTTCCATCATAACCCGGCATTGGTCGCTAGGTTGGCTTTTACGTGAGTTGTCGCACGTGAGATTTTGTCTCACATATTCAGCTTTTGCCTTTTTTACGAAATAACATTTTCAAAATAGATTTTAAACTATATAAAGTTATTATTACCTTTACACAATGTGACTGTTGATGCGTTTGTACATTTTAATCTAAAAATGTAGAAATAATTTTCATTTTAATATTTCAATAGGTAGATGTAAATTTCAAATTTTTACTAGTACCTTTATTTTCTAAAAGTATTTACAATATACAGGGCAAGTTCTAAAATTATCTTTGCACGATCCATATTGCAAATATAAAATAAAATATTGCTACAATATAGAAAAATGTCATAAAATCATGCTAAATAATATTTATACATTGTGGTCGCCTGATGAGAGTATCTCACGTGAAGCGCATTGACTTAAAATCGGGCCATACTAATTCAACTGAACCACCATACAAGCAGACGCGTCTATTCGATTGCAAAGGAAGAATAACAAGGAGACTAGAAGAAACTAGAGCATGTATGATTTACCAGAAAAAAAGTTGTGTGCAATATTCGGAAACAGTGAGAGAAAATCTCATATAGTGGCCAATGCCGGGTGAAATGCTCAGAGGATAAATAATTCGTATTTTAGTTCCTGACTTATTTGACTTAACCTTCCGCAACTAACATAGTTTTTCTGAACATTAAAGCTAATATCGGTGTCAGAGACCGACATAAAAAAATGTTTCCATTGACACACTTTCAAGCGTAGGGTAGTGTTTACTCCTTGAAAGAGTGAAATTAAACAAGAATGGTACCTATTTTTAATTAAGTAAGTCTCTTAAACATTCGCAAAATACCAAAGAAAATAAAAAAAAAATTATACCTACCATCTCATTTGTGAAAAACAAGCTAACTTTTTTCACTGCTGTTTTCTTGTGCCTAGTTTCACCTTTTACTCCTGGAAATTGAGATACTGAATTGTCAGCACCTGTTAGCACTTCGTTGTTCGTTTTTCGTTAATATAATACGCTATTGATTATATTCAAAATAAGATAGCTAAAAGGAACTACAACGTTAACGGGGTTTTATTATTTCATATGGTCAATGGACATCCATATATGAAAAAACCGCGGAGTGCTACCATTTATAGGGGTGCGTTTTTGAGAAATGGGTGAATTAGTCCCTGGGCACAGGTTACATTAGGGTGAGTTCTATGCACTTTTGGTACAAACATACCTACATAAAAATTGTTCCTGGTTAAATTTCCCATCTAAATATCACAAAGTCAATGATACTTTTTTTTACAAAAATATATTTAAAAGGAAAAGCACAAAGAAACCCAAAAGAAAGAAATTTTGTTTTTTGTCCTATAACTTTTGTCCACGAGGATATAGGTATAGACATTGCTTTACAGAAAAAAAAAACCTACATATTTCTTCTTTTAAATGTTGTTTAGTAGAGGTAATGAGGATTTATAGTTTTCGAAATATGATTTTTCAAAATTAGCCACTCACTGCAATTTTGGGCAATTTTCCTTGTTATTTTGCAAATATTGTTCTGTAACTTTTTTCTACTTAACGTTAGGTATATGCAATGGTACACGTAATAGAAATAAAAATCAATTACCTTTAAAATGGTCTACTGTATAACGTTGTAGGACTTTTTTTAAAGAGTTTATGGTTTTTTAAGGTTTTATACTTTTAACGATTTTTTATAATATAATATAAAAATAAAATAATATTATTATATAATATATTATATATTACATAATATTATATTACATATAGTACCTACATTTATATAATATAATATTATATAATACCTAATATTAAAAAATATTAGTTTTTACATTTTTTACGAATATTTTTGAAATTTATCATTATAACTTTTTTCTTCTACATTTAGGTATATATTTTATTATATAATAAAAAAAAGCTTATTTTGCTTACTTTAAAATGGTGTATTACAAAAAATTCTTGGATTATTTTTGAATAAGATATTATTTTTCAAAATGTAATAAGTACTTGCAACTATTCTTGATTTTAAGATTATTTTTTGAATTTCTCATTATAACTTTTTTTTCTTGTACATGAATATACTATAATATATTGCTCAATAAAGACGGCTTACCTTCTGTTCTTTAAAATGATGTATCATCTATATTTAAATAATGGAAACCAAGTGATTCTCTGATATTTTTTACCTGTATTATTTAAAATTATTTCTTTTACAAAAATTACATAAACATTAGTCTTAGAAAACATCACTTTAGTTAAAATTATTTAAACGTTGATATTTAAAAAATTTTCAAAATCAAAGTCCATCTCTTCGTTAGCATTAGCTTCAATATCTTCCTCTGACACCTCAGTTATCTTAGAGTTCCCACAATTAGTACCCATGCACATGCACCCTTTGCAAAATATTGAACAACTAATTCCTATCTTCCTACAACCGCAGTTTTTTGTACATCCTTTGGTACATTTACATGCTATTTTTGAAGCAAAGCTTGTGGTGCAGGAGCTTTGAAAGTAAATATTGGAATCAATCCATATTTTGAAGTTTGCCCGGCCGAGTCAAATGGATCCAAAGTATTACCTATAAAAAATAAGATTCAATCATAACACACAATCACATAAAAAAGTTGTAATAAGAAATTTAAAAAATAATCCTAAAATCAAAAATCGTTGCAAGTACTTATTGCATTTTGAAAAAGCATATCTTACTCAAAAATAATCCTAGAATTTTTTTATAATACACCATTTTAAAGTAAAGAGAATAAGCTTTCTTTTTATTATATAATATATACCTAAATTTAGAAAAAAAGTTATAATGGGATATTTAAAAAATAATCGTAGAAAATATAAAAACTCATTAAAAGTATAAAATCTTGAAAAAGATAACCTCTTTAAAATAAGTCGTACAACATTATACAGTAGAACATTTTAAAGGTAATTGATTTCTATTCCTCTTACATGTACCATTGCATATCCCTAAAGATGCGTAGAAAAAAGTTACAGAACAATATTTGCCAAATAACAAGGAAAATTGCCCAAAATTGCTGTGAGTGCCGAACTTTGAAAAATCATATTTCGAAAAATGTAAATCCTAATGACCTCCACTAAACATCATTTTAAAGAGAAAATATGTAAGTTTTTTTTTCTGTAAAGCAATGTCTATACCTATATCCCCGTGGACAAAAGTTATGGGGCAAGGAACAAAATTTCTTTCTTTTGGGTTTCTTTGTGCTTTTTCTTTTGAATATATTTTTGTAAAAAAAAGTATCTTTGACTTTAAAAAGTTATATTTAGATAGGAAATTTAACCAGGAACAATTTTTATGTAGACGTGTTTGTAACAAAAGTGCATAGAACTCACCCTAATGTAACCTGTGCCCAGGGACTAATTCACCCATTTCTCAAAAACGCACCCCTTAAAATGGTAGCACTCTGCGGTTTTTTCATATATAGAGATTCATTGACCATATGGAATAATAAAACCCCATTAACGTTGTAGTTCTTTTCTATAGTACATAATCAATAGCTTATAAATATTTTTTATCGAGTTTGTCACGTCCAACATCGGTCTCTGAGGCAAAAATTTGCCGGTGATTGCATAATCACTAGACACCCAAGACTCAAACTTCAACACTAAAGACAGGCATCTGAACCAGGCAGCTACTGATGGCGGCGAAGATACATAACGAACAATTTGGATATAAACGTGAGAACTCTAATTGGTCCGTCTCACAGACCGAATGTTAGTCACGGAAGGTTAAGGATCTTGATTCGTCATTAAATAGGTGTCAATAGTGTCAGAATAAAGGTTCATTGTTAGCAAAGACAGATTGACGAATCAAGAAGTTAACAAAAATTGCATGTAAAAGATTATAATATCTTAATTGCCAATATGAATGAGTCAGATAAAATTAGGAATTTTTTAATTATCAAGTAACCAAAACAAAATTTATTTAATTTGTATTTGGAGAACAATTTCTGAAACAGAAATCAAAACATCAAAATAAATTATTTTAAGTAAAATTATGGCTTATTCCCAGTAAAAATAGTGCATTGAATAACATGCCAAAAGAAAATAGCTTCAGGGCAAAATACTTCCGATCTGTGACCGGAAGAAACGTCTAAATTAGAATGCAAGATAACCTCCACTTGTAAATTGCCTTTGCTACCAGAATGTGCTACCATGACTGAAGTACTGCGGAGCTCAAGCAAGAATCTGCAGGCTCAAGCCCCTACCATGAAATGGTCTAAGTCAATATTTGCGCCTCTGTATGTAACTCCTGACGTCCATTAGGTTTGTAAAGTGCCTTCTGTCAATTATAACATGGTCAATTTGATTTGTGGTGTGTCCATTTGGTGATATCCAAGTTGCCTTATGGATATTCTTGTGATTAAAACATGTACTTCCCACAATTAAGTCTTTGGAAGGTGCCATACTAATAAGTCTTAAGCCATTGTCATTAGTAACGTCGTGAAGGCTGTGTTTACCAATATAGACTTGGTAGCATATCTCCTTTCCTATCTGGGCGTTCATGTCTCCAATGATTATTTTAATGTCGTTTTTGGCACAGTAACTGTGCCACTGTGATAACGGTTATCATATGCTCTTTCGAGGTCTTCGTAGAATAAATCTTTTATTTCTTCGTTTTTTTCCTCGGTTGGCGCGTGCACGTTGATCAGGCATATGTTGAAAAAGTTTCCTTTTATTCGAAGGATGCATAACCGATCATTTATGGCTTTAAAATCAATAATAATTTTTTTTATTTTTTTTTTATACTAGGAACGCAGTTCCGAACTCATGTCGGTTCGGGTTGCAGCTGTAATAGATATTATGTTCCTTTTTCTGCATAATGCCGGATCCTGTCAATCTGATTTCTTGAATAGCTGCAATGTCTATTCTATATTTTATGAGTTGATCTTGGAGCAGCTTCAGTCCCGCTGTCCTATACAGCGTTCTTACATTCCAAGTACTAATCATTGTTCTTAGTTCGGTGCCTGGGTCGTCGTCTTGAATTCAGACCGGCTTTTCTATCTCGAGATTTCGTAACAATAGATTTTTACGGGATGAGGGAGTTAGCCTCATGCCCAACCCCCTTCTCGGAGGACCATTTCTCCCTTCCTCGTCAGCCCTGACCCCACATTCCACTGGGGTTGGTTACCCAGTCTCCAGTAGGGTTGCTCAGGTTTACCGGGGTTCACCCGTGTGATCCGGATCGCACTTCTCGGAGGTGAGGATAGAAATTGAGTAGAAGAGGCTAGAGGTATTATCTGGAAGCAACATCTTATGATGCGCAACACTACCCCATTTAAACCCCATTTATTTTATTCACAAAACATCAAAATAAATTATTTTAAGTAAAAGTATGGCTTATTCCCAGTAAAAATAGTGCATTGAATAACATGCCACAAGAAAATAGCTTCAGGGCAAAGTACTTCCGATCTGTGACCGGAAAAAACGTCTAAATTAGAATGCAAGATAACCTCCACTTGGAAAATGGCTTTGCTACCAGAATGTGCTACCATGGCTGAAGTACTCCGGAGCTCAAGCAGGAATCAGCTCAAAGTCATAAGAGGCCCCCTATTGGATATGAGCCAGTCAAGGGTAACCTATATAAAATGCGACTGTTCGTGGAGACTAGCTGCTACTTGTGCAAATTTACCAGGTTTACCTAGAGAGGCTGCTATCAAAACACCAATACGTTGTCTATTTTCGTTGGTCAGCTCGACGAATTATTAATTTGTTATTCGAATATATTATTATATTTGTTAAAAAAATATTTAAATCTACACTCGCCGGCACAAAATTCCGCCACCAAAAATTTTTGATTAAGTTTGAGAATTTATAACTTTATTATTTGTGCTCCCATTTTCAATATTCTCGCACCATTTTGTTGGCAGATGTATTGATAACGTTTGGTATTATTCCGGTAATAAAAAAAATTGCTTACATGGCATTACACAGGGGTGAATGGAAGCGTTGTATTTTCTCCTAACTTTAAAAAATTCTGTGGAAAAATGGAAGAGCTGATTTTGTTTCATAGCCTTGTTATATTATCCTGGAGGCATCACTAAATTTTTTTTGAATTACCTGAACATCTCGTTTCTTGTAAGAGTTGTATCATTTTTTTGTTAATAAAAACACTGATGGGCTCATAAAATAGAGGTTGGATTGATAAGATGAGAATGGCCCGCATGCAGCGCAGATCTCAATCCTCTTGAGCATTTATGGGATGAATTAAAAAAAGCTATTCGCCGTCATCCTAGGCCTCCAGAAAATTTGGTACAGTTATGGCTCTGGTAGATATTTCCCAGGCAAAGATAACACATATTTATTCGATGTCAATCAGATTGCGACCAGTCCTTGCTGCGGGAGGTAGACATAGCCGCTATTAAATTGTCTTGTTTTGTTGTTAATTTTGTTTTGATTTGTTAATATTAGTGCGTTTGATATTTCCAATTAAATAAACCTTCAAAGCAGAGTTTATATTTATAGTTCTTAAAATAAAAGAGACATTCGGATAATTCAAAAAACAAAACCTTAGCGATACCTCCAGGATAATGCAAAAGAAGTATGAAACAAAATCAGCCCACCAATTTTTCCACAGAATTTGTTAAAGTTAAGAGAAAATACAACGCTTCCATTCACCCCCGTATAATTCAATTTAAGCAAAAATTTTTTGTTACCGAAATAATAACAAACGACTTCAATACGACATGTACCTACAAACTGTTGCAAGAATCTTGAAAATAGAGTAGAGTACAAATAATAAAGTTATAGATGGTCAAACTTAAGGTGATACAGTAGCGATCAACAGGTAGCAAATACGCGTTCCAAGATGGCAGCTCTAATTTTGAATATTTTTTCGAGATATTTGGCACACGTATTCGTAATATAATAAAGAATGGCGGTACAGAGCCCACTTTGAAAAATATATTAATATGTGGAAATTACTCTGTAATTAAATACAATATTAAAAAACGAGCATGTACCGCCATTAAGAAGAACAAAAAAAATACACTTTCTTCAAATAAACTTTTTTATCCGATGCCTAGATTTTGTGTCATTTTGGAACTACTAAAATTTTTTATTTCATTAGTAGTTCCAAAATGACACAAAATCTAGACATCGGATAAAAAAGTTTATTTGAAGAGAGTGTATTTTTTTGTTCTTTTTAATGGCGGTACAGGCTCGTTTTTTTAATATTGTATTTAATTACAGAGTAATTTCCACATATTAATATATTTTTCAAATTAGGCTCTGTACCGCCATTCTTTATTATATTACAAATGCGTGTGCCAAATATGTAGAAAAAATATTCAAAATTACAGCCGCAATCTTGGAACGCGTTTTCGCTACCTGTTGATCGCTACTGTTTCCTCTTAATTGTAGTTCTTTAATCTAAATAAAAAGTCAATCTAGTAGACCACATAATAGAGCCGATTATTCTGAGTTGGGACTTGGGTCTCCTTAACCCTTAAACGCCCAACCTTTTTTAGGTTCCATTTATGCCCAAGGGTGGGTAAAAAATGTCCACCTCAAAAATAGCTAATATATTTATTGAAAGTTGTTTCAAATGGATTAAACTTAAGAATATTATGCTTAATAAACACAGCATCTTCTAAAATATTAATATAAACAATTTACAAACCTTACAACAAAATTACAATGTACATCAAAATTAACATACCAGTAAAAGCCAGTAATTCAGATATATATCGATTTTCTCCACATTCTTCCTTTCAGCCTCCTCATTGGCGGATAATTATGTCGATTATGTAATTAAACGTCGATAATTATCTGGATTATGTTCCTACCAACGAGAAATTATATAGAAACCTTTAGTAACAAGTTTTGCCAAGGGTGTACTTTTTGTGCCCTCCCATAATTAACTCAATACATTACTTTTATTTTCAAAAATATCGGTAGAACCAAATTAACATTCGATAAAGGGCTCTGTCTTTTTAACAATAAATAATTTTTTTTTAATTTTTAAACACGTAATAAATATGTGACAAGGGAATACGCATTAGGTGGACATTTTTTACCTACCCTTGGGCGTTTAAGGGTTAACAGAAGTTGGCTACTACAATTCAAATTCTGGTCTGTCTTCAGCTGTTCTTACTAGCTGTTCAAAATTTAGCCCTGTCCATTGTCGGATTTTTCTTAGCCACGATAGTCTTTTTATTCCTAGTCCTATCTTTTCCTCGATCTTTCCTTTCACTATTAGTAAGGCATATTGCAACTTATTTTTTTTTCAGTATGTGGCCTAGGTATAATGTTTTTCTAACTTTCACTGTGTTAAAAAGTTCTCGTTCTTTGCATACTCTATGCAACACTTCTTCGTTTGAGGTATGCGATGTCTACGAAATTTTAAGGATTCTCCAATAGATTCACATTTCAAAAGCTTCTAATTTATTTACGATTGATGTTTTACTTTCAAACCAATCTTTCCTTAATCTAGGGAATGTTAGTAACAAACTTCCTGGCAGTGGTAGTGGCATATTATAATATTGTATAATAATTTGTAATGACTAAAAACATTTTATAAAAACAAATATCCCTAACTCAGAGCAAAACTGTATTAAGTCCAAAATTTCAGTTTTCTACTTTTTTAGCTCACTGGGCTTAAAATTTTCCGCTCGATTCACTGGTGTTTCTTATTCACTGTTTCGACTGGAATTGGCCAAAATAGCCTTGTATGAACAGTATTATTCAAAATGGCGTATACGTTTCCCAGGGCAAAACAATATTATGTCCTACAAAACGTATTATGTCCCACATAATGCAATTTAGACAAAGCATTAAGTCCACAATCTTTTAAAATTTGGCAATTTTGTTCTCAGAGAGCACAAATTCACCGACAATTTTGGAATCATGAGACAACCATAGATCCAAAAAGAAAGTTTTTATGTGCTTATCTTGAAAAAACCTGTATCAAAAGAAAAAGAGAGCGAACAGGTGCTCAAGCTAGCCATTGTAACTGGAAATATTTTTTTACCATTGAAGAAAAGAGACTCTAGATATTTCTCAATCTATTGTTAGGTGTTCACTTGAAAAAATGCAAACAAGTGGAGTTTTAGAATGTGACAAAAGAGGAAAGCAACAATCTAAAAATAAAGTAAAGAATGAGGTAAATGACAGGATTCATCAGCATGCCTATCCATATGAAGAATCACATTATAGTCGAAGAAGGACGCCGAACAAATATTTAGGAGGTCACTAAAATATTTCTACAATGTTTAGGATTTTTAATGAAGAATAAGATTTGAAAAACGTTCCTTCGGACGAAGTAGACAAAGAATGGCTTTACAATCACATTTTTAATACAGACTTTAATTTATCATTCGCTGTTCCTTCAAAAGACACTTGTGATAAATGTGATGAATTTCTAATCAATCTAAGACAGTCAACGTCTGAAGCTGAGTGAGAAATATTACAAGTGATGGTACAAATTAAAACATAGACAAGGCTATGTCCATCAATAGCCCTTTACAAAAAGTTTTAATGATAGATTTACAAAAATGTCTTCCTTGCCCAAAGCTAACTGATCCTCAAAGTTTGTACAGTCTAAAACTCTGCTGTTTTAATTATACAATTTATGATTCAACGGTGGTCAAATTGCTAGTTAAGGTGGAAAAAAAATGACCTCATGCTTGGTCCAGTACATTCATTCATTACCTCAAAGCACAACTGCTATTGTTATTTGGACCAATAATTGCTCATCCCAAAACCGGAACTTGCAAATAATTATGTGCTACTTTTATCTACTTTCGAGATATCCACATATTATAAAAGAAATCACTCACAAATTCCTTCTGCGAGGGCATACGCACATGGAGGTGGACAGTATACACTATACACTCAGTTATAGAACGCGAGGCTAAAAAATGCCCTAATTTTCAAATTATTATCTACTCCATAGGATTGGTTACAGTTGGCTAAAATTTTCGGAAAAAACAAATATTTCAAAGTGTATGAAATGACAATTTCTAATTTTAAATATTTTAATAAACTGTACAATTCTTCGGAACGCAGACGTTCGGATACAATTAGCGTCTCTTTGCAAAGACAATGACGTCAACTTTGCAAAGTAACAAGACACTTACTCAACACACACACTACACATTACACCTGACTTTATAAGTTATACAATTACGTGGCTAAAGGTTCTAGTTCTAAACCAAGGCCAGAATCAGAGAAAAAAAAAATTCTAGCGATTCGCCGTTTCAAAATAAGAATAAAACTGAGAATAGTGAAAAAAAAATTAATTTCACAAACAGTATATATGTAGTTCAGAATTCAGACAAGAAAATCCTGGGATTCTGTACTTTAAAACAGACCTCGATTTGGAATTTTAGAGTGTAGACTTAACCGAAGATTTGGTAGAAGAAATCATCAATCTGTAGAAGATTCTCTGATTTCGTTGAGAGATACCTTAAATCCGATAAGTGCTAAAAAATTCAATGATCTTCTGCTAAGCGGTAATTCACAATTTTTTTCAGATTCCAGTGCATAAAGACACAATTCAAATTACTGATATAGCGGCAGTAGCCCTGCATTTGTTAAGTTTTTAATTATTTTTTTATGTACTTCAAAAAGTTATTGTTAATTTTTTTAGTTAATAAAAATACAATAATGCATACGATCGAGTCGACATTCATTTAAATAAAAATACAGTTACTTTACAACCATTTTTTTTTAATTAGACTTTTTAAGTAGTTTATTTAGTACTCGTATTAACGGTTTTGTTATAAATAAGTCCGTATAATATTTTTAGTTCTTTATATCCAAACATTTCCTTAATTTTGTAAAATAGTTATGATATTTTTCTCTTTGCCATGGGATAGGTAGCAAAATTAATATTGTCACAGTCAAAAATTTATTTTTCAGAGCGAAAATGTGTTAAGTCCATTTTTTCCAAAAACACTAATTCTCAAAAAAATTTTCTTTTCGGTGGTAAAAAGAACAATGATCATTATTCACATTTATAAGAATTTGCTAAATAAAATTTAATGTATTAAATGAAAAATGTTACAAAACACTAAAAATAATTTTTATTTTCGCTCTCCTGTAAAATTTACATTTTGTGACAATACACTTTTGTTCTGAGGTACGGATATATACAAACATATTGATGCTTGTCTTTACAGAAATCAAATTAATAAAATTAAGGATTCCCATTTCGTTCAAAAATACGCTGGAAAATGGGGAAAACGATAACGTATGATAATTAATTTTCGAAAACCATATCGGAACTCCCACACGTTATAATTAAGCTTAATGATTGGTTTCATCGTAATAATGCTTGTCTGCGTCACTAGGATGCATATTTTGATTAATTAATACATAACAATCTTTGATTAATCAGTAACGTCGAACAGACATTTTCTGAAGATATGAGTTTAGTTTAAAATTTAAAAATTAAGTAATATATCGGTTTTATAGTATTTCTATTTTTTTTTTTATTTTTGGCCTTGGTGCGAAACTTTTAGAGCCACGTAATTAGTAATGAGTAATGTGTAGTGGGTGTGTGTTTAATAAGTGTCTTTTTACTTACTAGAGCCGACTTAATTGTATTTGCAAAGAGACACTTATTTTATCCAAACGTCTTTGGCCTTTCAGGTGTGTACCGATACCACAAGAATAGATACAAGAAATCTTTATACACCACTGTGTTCCAAAAATAACGCATAAAATTCATAATTTTGTTCTTACTAGAGAATTAAAAAAATTCAAAACAAAACAGGTCGATTTTTATTTTCAAATTGTAATTTTTTTGTCGCGAATCTAATCTTTTCTCCAATATTTTTGTCATATTTTGTCCCATATTTTTGTCTCCCATATTTTTGTGTCCTTCCTTCACTACTTTATAAAATATTCAAGTAAATGTGTATATGTTACATTTTATTTTTTATGTGTCAGTTTATGTTACAACTTTTCAACCGAAAGTTATATAAGAACCATAAGTATATAATTGATCTCCTCTTGCTAAGGCGCGTCGAATAATATATCGCCTGTACCTACTGTTTCGAAGACTTTAAAACAGTACTTCCGCTTGCAACTCTGGCATCGGAAGTCCAAGGTCAAACGTATTACCTTTAAGACCATAATATTTGGATTATGGTTATAATTAAATGCCTGTGAGTTAAAACAGTGTAATTGAAATAGAAGTAATCAAGTAGTCTGTGCTGCAATGAGAGAATTGAAATATAGCTATTTGTATAACAAGGGAGGAAAGTGCTACTTTTCCTCCCGAGAATGAAGTTTACTGCCCGACGCGTAGCAGAGGGCAGTAATCATTCAAGGGAGGAAAAGGCACTTTACTCCCATGTTATACATATCATTTTCAACCTTCCTCAAATACCAAGTCATTTTTTATTTGTAAATAATTTATTTATGTAACTAACACAATTTATTGGAAAACTAAAACTAACACGTAGGTACAGCAGAACTGTCAACTGTCAAATATAAGTCAAATTATTAATGTAATCATTGTTAAATCAAAATAACAATTTACTGTTTTTTTTTTCATTCTGCAAAATACAGGGTGTTCTATATGTCGTCTTCCTAAAGTGTTAACCTCCTAACTCTATTTTACCCAATTTTACAGGAGAGGCAAAAAACAATTTCGCAGCGTGTACTTGTCAGGCCAAGTTTTACTATATAAATGCATGGCTGTCAAGGACTTAGCTGTGTTTACGCGGGAAAATTAAAGCAATCGGAGTTAGCTGGTATACAAATCATACAATATTTTAGGTTTTAGATAAAAAATGTAACTTGACTGTTTAACTAATCGATAGACTAAATTAATACCATTATCAAGATGTTTAAAAGCTCATTTTGCCTAAAATGTGGACTTAGCAGGTTAACACTTTAAGGCGACGATGTGCGAAGATGTAGGTGCTGTTATCCTTACACTTCGTCCTGGTGCCTTAGTTTCGCGCACCGTTCATAGGTCGCTGGTATTTCCCCTTGGGAAACTGAATTTTCTTTCCTTAGGAAAATGGTTTTATTTTTTTATACTTATGCGAAGGACCACCCAAAGCTTTGGGATAAATTAATGAAATATGTGAAAAGAACGTTTTCACTAAGTCTATTTACTAAAAACAATCACAATAACAAAATTTTGGACACCAATAGCTTGCTTGCGATAGCTCAATAAACGCACTATGAGCCCGAAAACATAAAACTAATTGACACTAGTTACTCAACACGTATTAAAGAGTCCGGTTTGCGCGAAATAGAGAGCGTTGAGCTCCAACTGTTCGACTGTCTCGTCTGACTCTTCCAACTGTACTCCCTTTCGAACACAGGAACACCCCCAAATCCCCTTTCATCGCAACCGTATTTCTGGACCTTCAGATTTTCCTTTTTTGGGTAAAGTTTACGTCAGCCGTATTTCTCGTGAATTGGGCTGTCTGGGAATTTTGGATAACAAAAACTGAGAGATAAGAATTTCTAAATATGTACTGTCATTTTTATAATTCTTAAAAACGCATTAGGATCACATTTAGAAAGTTAGTATGCAAGCATGTATCGGCATCCGTACAGATAATTTAATTTTAGGAAAAAAATTTACAAGTCTACATATTAACACTTATATACCGCGTAAGCGAAATTAAATTAATATTAAACATTGTTGTTTAGCACCACTATAATAAACATTAAAATGTATAGATACTTACGTAATAGGTAATAGAATATTGTATAGGGCGTCAATAAGTTATTTTAACAATGACGTACTATAACGTCACTTTTACTTTACTCCCTAGGGGGTATTTTTACTCCCTAGGGAGGAAAAGTACGAATTTGCTCCCTATAGTCAGGTCAGGAAAAGTATATTTTCGGTAAAGGTAGGCGGAAAAAGTTTTACGATAAATGGGAAAGAATATGCCAAAATGACGATTACAATATAATTAATACCTAACCCAAAATTACACGATCCAAAAAAAGTTGAGTGTCAAGTTAATGCAAGGAATGAGAAAACGAGAAAGCCAATATAATAAGGGAAGCTGACCTCCTCAGAAAATAGGCAAAACAGACGAAGATGTTAATGATTCATATTTTATTCATAAAATAAGATAGAATGTTTGTTACTTTTTCACTTCATCTTAATAGTTTAGCCGAATTATCCTCAATTTTCACTGCTTCGTATTTGAGTTTATTAAAAAATTTATTGGTACATTTTAATCAATATTGTCATCCTTGTCAAGCTTTTTAACTTGTTAATTAATTGATTTAATTGCCGAGTTAACCGCAAGAATCGGTTAATAAATTTATTTTCAACACCACGTTCTGAAAAATTGCTTTAATTAGCATATTTTCATTAAATTTTTTAGTGTTTATTTATTACCTGCTATTCCAAGTGAAAACCTCATTTCTCCGAGGGAATTAAAGTACATTTTAACTAAATTCAAATGGTTTCCTGTCTGATGACAGAGCCCTTACCACCCTACAGCCCTACATGCTCCGTTACTAAGGAAAGTTTCATTTTAAGAAAGTAGTAGATAATTTAAACACGCTCGCTGAATATATTTTTTCAAGTACTGTGCGGCAGATTCGTGCAAATATTATAAGAATTGTGCATTTAATGATAGAAGCATATAATTTCGAACACATACAGGGTAGCGAGGAAGTATGGAAACACGGTAATTTCTCGGAAACCGCTGAAACGATTTTTATAGATTTTGGTGGGTAAGGGTTTTCTAATACGGCCGATATTATAGTGGTAATTACATTATTGCCAAATCATCCGTTTTCCTGGAAATCTAATGAACTTTCTTATTTCAAATTGAACACCCTATAAAATATGTTATATTTTTTGCGTTTTGAGGTCCTTTAGAAATACTGATTATTTTTCATGTTATATTCCCTATACCTAAATGCCATAATTTCGGAGTTATTGCTACATTTATAAAAAAAATTGTTTTTAAACAAATTATATAAATTAAATTTTTCGGAGCGGATAGACATTATTTTAGGTTCTTTGAATCATTGAAAACAAAAAAGGTCTTTTATAATTTTTGTCTAAAGTTAATCGTTTCCTAGTTATAAACAATTTAAAATTGAAAAAAATCTAAAAATCACGATTTTCTAGGCTCAAAAACACAAGTAAAGAATATTATTTTTTAAACAACGAAGGCCCTAAATTCAAGCTAAACCTTATTTTATCAGATACCTTTAATACTTTGGGCTAATTAGCAAAATTCATGGAAAAGTTATTTACCAGCAATTTTATTGCTGGAATCGAATTATAAGATCCTATGTATTAATCATATAGGTATGCAAAGTTCTTAGATAGTGTGCTACTTTTTTATAAACAAAATGGCGCCCGAAAATCGTGTTTTTTTCAATTATTGCTCTATAACTCCGAAGATTTTAACTTTACAACAAAAACACCCAAAATAAAAATTCACCGCAATTAAATTTTTCATAGAGATCTGTTTTTCACGATTTGCTCCGACGAAAATTTTCCTCGGAAAATGCTGGTTTTCCTAACAAAAACTCTAATTTTCTAATAAAGTTTTAGTTAAGTAATTATTAGTCAATAATTAAATAACTTAGTGACATCAAAGCTTTCTTGGTATAGATTGTAATTCCAGAAGCCGGTGAAAATGAAACGAATATTTTAGCAACAATTCAATTGTTAATTAACAATTTACGATCGCAATAACCAAAATAATAATGATACATTGATCAAACTTATAGAGATTATAAAGATGAGATGCTTATTTAATATTTTATCGACAAAATATAAATTTTTCTTTTTTTGCATAATCTTTAAATTTTGAAAAAAAAATAGTTATATAACGCTGGTCTAATTAGTAAAGTACAAAGAAAGGTTATTTACCAGCAATTTTATTGCTGGAATCGAATTATAAAATCCTGTATATTATTAACATAGGTATGCAAAGTCCGCAGCTAGTGTGCTACTTTTTTTATAAACAAAATGGCGCCGACAAATCGTATTTTTTTCAATTATTGCTCTATAACTCCGAAGATTTTAGCTTTACACCAAAAACACTCAAATAAAAATTCACCCCAATTTAATTCTACATAGAGGCAAGTTTTTCCCGATTTGCTCCGACGAAAATTTTTCTTGGAAAATGTGGGTTTTCCCAACAAAATCTCGAATTTTCAAATAATTTTTTGGGCCAGTAATTATTTATGAATAATTATATAGCTTGGTGAAATAAAAGCTTTGTTTGTGTAGATTATAAATTCAGAAGCCGGTGAAAATGAAACGAATATTTTAGCAACAATTCAATTATTAATTAACAATTTACAGTCGCAATAACAACCAGAATAATCATGAGACATTGGTCAAACTTAGAAAGATTATAAAGGCGTGATGCCTATTTAAAATTTTGTCGACAAAATATAAATTTTTTCATTTTTTTTGCATAATCTTTAAATGTTTAAAAAAAATTGTTATAAACAAATTAACATTTCTCAGAAATTGTTTATTATATTCTAATTTTAAAAAATACTTAAAGTGCGTATTTCATAGGTCTTGAAAATTAATGCTTTAAAAAATTTTTACAACCATTTGCAAAAAAGTTATGAAACAGCAAATTAAATATACGATCTCTGCGTTGTTTATAATTTCTTTTAATTGTTTCAAAGCTTAAATGTGAGTCTATGGTACAAACTAATTACTCACAAAGAATGTCAAAAATTAGTGCAATGGTTATAATTTAATCAAAGATTAAAAATACTTTTTTTTGTAATTTTTAGCGCAAAAGGAGGCCTGATACAGAGTCGGAGCTAAAATGTTCACTTGAAGCGACTGACACGCAGCATACATTATTTATTAAAAGTGTACGTTGCGCGGCCGGTCGTCGCTCCGAGTGAAAATTTTAGCTACAGTACTGTATTAGTCTACTTTCACGGGTGTAAATTACAAAAAAAATATATTTATAATCTTTAATTAAAATATAACCATTAAACTGATAATCGATATTTCTTTGTAAGTAATTAGCTTGTACTTTAAACTCACTTCTACGCATTGAAAGAATTAAAAAAAAAATTATAAAAATTTAAATCATTCATTTTCAAGATATTTGAAATGTGCATTTTAGCTATTTTTTAAAATTATAATATAATAAAAACTTTCTGAGAAACGTTAATTTGTTTATAACTATTTTTTTAAACATTTAAAGATTTTGCAAAAAAATAAAAAAATTATATTTTGTCGACAAAATGTTAGATAGGCATCTCATCTTTCTAAGGTTTCAAAGTTTGATCAGTGTATCATAATTATTTTGGTTATTATTGCGACCGTAAATTATTAATTAACAATTGAATCGTTGCTAAAATATTAGTTTAATTTTCACCAGCTTCTGGAACTATGATCTAAACCAAGAAGGCTTTTAAGTTACCAAATTATTTAATTATTGGTAGATAATTACTTATCTAAAACTTTCTTTGAAAATTAAAGCTTTTGTTGGGAAAACCCGCATTTTCCGAGGAAAATTTTCGTCGGAGTAGATCGAAAAAAACACGTCTCTATGCAGAATTTCATCGCGGTGAATTTTTATTTTGGGTGTTTTTGTTGTAAAGTTAAAATCTTCGGAGTTATAGAGCAATAATTGAAAAAAACACGATTTTCGGGCGCCATTTTGTTTATAAAAAAGTAGCACACTATCTGAGAACTTTGCATACCTATATTATTAATATATAGGATCTTATAATTCGATTCCAGCAATAAAATTGCTGGTAAATAACTTTTCCCAAAAATGGCCTATTCTCCGATAATCAGCCCAGACTATAAGTAATTTTGGGCTTATTGCATTTTAAAACACTCTTTTCTAGTTTTTAATACAGCCTGATCGCCCGTCCTGTCACATTATGTGCTTCATTAACATTAAAAGAAAGCAATGTTTTAGAATAAGACGTGACAAAAATTCTTATAGGGAGCTGATAAAAGAAGGTTTGAGCTTGAATTTAGGTACTTCGTAATTTAAAAAAAAAAAATTTACGTGTGTATTTGAATCTTGAGAATCGTAATTTTTCGATTTTTTTTCAGTTTTACATTGTTTTTAATTCGAAAACGCTTAACTATAAAGAAAAATTACAAGGGATCTTTTTTGTTCCTAATGATCCAAGGAATCTAAAATAATGTCTAGCCTGGCCGAAAAATTTGATTTTT
Source organism: Diabrotica virgifera virgifera (assembly GCF_917563875.1). Classification (NCBI taxonomy): domain Eukaryota; kingdom Metazoa; phylum Arthropoda; class Insecta; order Coleoptera; family Chrysomelidae; genus Diabrotica; species Diabrotica virgifera. Next base: position 101,726,114 of record NC_065448.1, on the reverse strand, counting down.
ATAATTTGTTTAAATTTTTTTTATAAATGTAGTAATAACTCCAAAATTAGGGCATTTAGATATAGAGAATATAAAAATAAAAATAATCATCATCTCTTAAGGACATCAAAAGACAAAAAATATACAGGGTTTTCCATTTGAAATAAGAAAGTTCATTAGATTTCTAGAAAAACGGAAGATTTGGTAACAATGTAATTACCACTATAATATCGATCGTATTAGAAAACCCAACCCACTAAAATCTATAAAAATCGTTCCAGCGGTTTCCGAGAAATTACCGTGTTTTCATACTTTCTGGCTACCCTGTATACTACACATATAAAGGTGCAAATTTAGATATGAGGCCATCTCAGATTTTGCCTTTTACAAAAATGGCAGGCATCAAAAATGGCGACGATACATATGTGACTAATAAATAGCACGATAACTTTTAAACGAAAAGTCCGACTTCAACCAAATTGGGTATATGGCTTCTTTTTCTGACGGATAAGGTCGAGTTCCTGAACCGGAAGAATCGTTTTACCCGAAGTTGTGTTTTTTCTGATTTTTTATGTAAAAATTTGTTGTTTTTTTTAATTCTTTCGCCCTGTATACATTTATTAATTTTTCAAAAAGGTGATACCGGCATTGAAAAGAGCGAAAAAATTATTTTTAGGAAATATTTTGAACGTTTTAGTTATGTTAACCTTCGGCTGTCAAGGGGGGTAAATTTGGACCCTAGCCTATGTTTTTTTAATAAATTCAAAAGTACTTTCAATTTTTAACTCATAATAATTTTTTTTATTTGACTTTAATATCAGTCTAGATATCCTCATATTTTGAAATAAAAAAATTCGCTATATTTTACGAATAAAAAATATATTCTGAAGATGATGTTTAGTAAAATACCGTCTATTATGTGGAATTCCAAGTAGTTTTACATTGCGCGTTATCAAAATCTATTTTTAGACTGTGTGCCTGTTATGTACGAATCATGACATTCCTGTATATATAAGATATGGCCCGCAAATATCTTACTGAGGCTGAGTTACAGGAAATTGTTACTGCTAGCGATTTTTATGATGATATAGAAGATAAAATAGTATCAGAAAACGAGGATGTATTGTTAGATGAAGATTTAAATGCTGAAAACATTCATTCTAGGTTATTTTTGACCTGGGGTCATTTTTTACTCCCGTTGGTCATCCGTGTAACAAAAAAAGGTTGGTCATCGGAAGGTTAATTCTTCTTCTTCAGGTGCCGTCCTCGTTCCGAAGTTTGGCATCATCAAGGCTATGCGTATTTTTGATACCGTAGATCTAAATAATTGGCAGTCGCTGCACTTGTACCAATCTCTTAAATTCTTCAACCATCAATATTTTCTTCTGCCAATGGATCTTTTACCTATTATTTTTCCCTGAATAATTAATTGTAGTAGCTGGTACTTTTGTCCCCTCATTATATGTCCCAAGTATTGCAGTTTGCGCTTTTTAATAGTAAGCGCAAGTTCTTTTTCTTTCTGCATCCTTCGCAACACTTCCATGTTTGTCACTCTCTCTGTCCACGATATTCCCGGTTTCCTGCGGTACATCCACATCTCGAATGCTTCTATTTTCCTTGTATCGATCTTTTTTAGTGTCCAAGCTTCCATTCCATAGAAAAGAACTGACAGCACGTAACATCTCATGAGGCGAATTTTAAGATTTAAACTTAGCTCTCTTCCGCATAAAACTGTTTTCATTTTGATAAAAGTAGCTCTAGCTTTTTCTATTCTGATCTTGATTTCTTCAGAGTTGTCGTTGTTTTCATTAATAACAGTTCCCAAGTAATTATATTTTCTAACACGCGCAATTCTTTGATCATGTACGGTTATGTCAGAAAAATTTTGTGGAGATTCCAACACCATCATTATTTTTGTTTTTTTGATGTTAAGTGGTAAACCGAACTTCTCGCTGCACTCTACTATTCTGTTCATCAGTGTTTGGAGATCTTCTGGGGTTTCTGCTATTAATACTGTGTCATCAGCGTATCTCAAATTGTTTATTAGAGTGCCATTTATTTTAACTCCTATATCTTGGTCAGCAAGGGCTCTGTTTATAATGTTTTCTGAATATAAGGTTAATTACCATGTAATAAATGCATAACTTATCTTCACATGTACCTATGTGCGGCAGAGTCGTGCAAATCTAAGAATTATTGTGCATTTAATGGTAGAAACATATAATTTGAACCACATATATCACACAAACAAAGGTTCAAATTTAGATATAAGGCCATCTCAAATTTTGCCTTTTACAAAAAAGGCGGCATTCAAAATGGCGACTATGCATATGTAACTAATAGCACGATAACTTTTGACAGCCAAACTTGGTATATAGGTTCTTTTTTTGATGTAGAAGATCAAGCTCGTAAACCGAAAAAATCGGTTTACCAGAAGTTGTGTTTTTCCCAATGTTTTTGAAAAATATGTTGTTTATTTTTTCAATTCTTTCACCTTGTACATATTAATTTTTCAAAAATGTAATACCGGCGTTGAAATGAGCGTAAAAAATGTATTTTAGGAAATGTGCTGAGCTCTTTAGTTATATTAATTATCATTTAATAAATGTATAACGTGTCTTCACATGTAGGTACCTCTGAGCGGCAGATTCGTGCAAATAAAAATATAAGAATTATTGTGCATTTAACGGTAGAAGCATATAATCTGGACCACACGTACTACACGTACAAAGATTCAAATTTAGATATGAGGCCATCTCAGATTTTGTCTTTTACAAAAATGGCGGGCATTCAAAATGAATCTGCCACCCATAGGTACATGTGAACACACGTTATGCATTTATTAAATGGTAATTAAAATAATTAAAAAGTTCAAAATATTTCCTAAAAAACATTATTACACTCTTTTCAATGGCAGAATACTTTTTTGAAAAATTTATATATACAGGGTGAAAGAATTGAAAAAGAAACAACATATTTTTACATAAAAAACAGTAAAAACAAAACTTCTGGTTAACCGATTCTTCCGGTTCAAGACATCAGTCTTACTCATAAAAAAAAAAGAACTTATATACCAAATTTGGTTGAAATCTGAAGTCTCATTCAAAAGTTATCGTGCTATTAGTTACATATGTATAGTCGCCATTTTGAATGCCGGCCATTTTTGTAAATGGAACGAAAACTGAGATGGCCTCATATCTAGATTTGAACCTTCATATGTGTAGTATATGTGGTCCAAATTATATGCTTCTACCATTAAATCCAAAATAATTCTTATAATATTTGCTCAAATTTGCCGCACATAGGTTCATGTGAAGATACGTTATGCATTTATTAAATGGTAATTAACATAACTAAAAAGTTCAAAAGAATTGAAAAAAACAACATATTTTTACATAAAAACTAGGAAAAACACAACTTCTGATAAACTGTCTTGCGGTTTAAGACCTCGATCTTATGCATCAAAAAGAGAACCTATATACCAAACTTGGTTGAAATCTGACATTTCGTTCAAAAGTTATGGTGCTATTAGTCACATATGAATATCCGCCATTTTGAGTGCCCGGCATTTTTGTAAATGGCCAAATCTGAGATGAGCTCATATCTAAATTTGATCCTTTATATGTGTGGTATATGTGGTCCAAATTATATAATTCTATCGTTAAATGCACAATTATTTCACATATCGGCTTCACAATACCTACTTCTCCCTCAATAGACCAGGGCGCATCTGTAAAAATATTAGTACATTTGGATGTTGAGAGGTGACTCATATTATTTTGCAGAAATTGTTTAAAAATAACTCATAATAATATTTGACTTATGCTCTCGCTCAAAAAGGTCCGGAACATTGTTTAAATAATCAAAATGTCAAAAAATTAAGGAAAAATTCGATTTTTTTCTTCGTTTTTTGATTATAACTTTAAAAGTATTCATTTTCAAGAAAAATTGCGCTGACATAAAAGTTGCGTAATTAAATTTCCTATAATATAGGATTAAGTATAAAAATTTTAAAAGTTGTTAACCTTGTTGAAAAATAGCAATTATTGCGAAAAAACCATAAAAAGACAAGTATTTGCCTTTTACGTTTTTTAACCATTTATGCTACTTTTAGGAACTTCATGTTTCACCCAAAAAATTTATGATATAAGAAAACAACACTGTAAATTTTATTGAGATCGATTCGACAGATTTCACAAAATAAATTTTGCAATCCAGCTTTCGCAAAAAAAATTAATTTTTTAAATGTTGCAGAACTGAAAGTAAAGCAGATAGCAAGTTGAAATTTTTTTACATATAGAAGAATACCGTACCTTTCATTTACAATTTGCAAAATTAAAATCGGTTAACTACCACGGCGTCAGAAATTAAAAAAAAACATTAATTTTGGTGCTACGCGCAGGACAGCGGATACGTTTGCTCTGATTGGGCATTCCAATGACCTTTGATAATACACACACACATACACTGATAATGAACACATACACTGTCCTTTGAAATAACACTTTTTTTAGCAAATCTTTATTACTTCATATATTTTAACTTGGGGAATAAATGTTTATTATTTTTAAACATATACAATTGTTTAAACAATATTTCACAAACAATAATCAAATTAGTTTGATTTTTGTGGAATAAAAATATTAAAATACAACAAAATATAGAGTAAGAAAATGATATATTAGATAAAGATTGGAAAAAATTTTGGTGGAAATTAACGTGTGTGAATCGAACACCGCTGTCCTGCGCGTAGCACCAAAAATTATTGTTTATTTAAAAAAATTCCTGACGCCGTGGTAGTTGACCTATTTTAATTTTGCAAATTGAAAATGAAAGTTACAGTATTTTTCTCTATGTAAAAATAATTTCAACTTGTTATCTGCTTTATTTTTAGTCCTGCAACATTTTGAAAAAATATTTTTTTTGCGAAAGCTGGATTGCAAAATTCATTTTGCAAAATCTATTGAACCAATTTTAATAAAATTTACAGTATTGTTTTACTATATTATAAAGTTCTTCCGAGTAAAATATTAAGGTCCTAAGTGTAGCATAAATGGTCGAAAAATGTAAAATGCGAATACTTCTTTTTATGTTTTTTTCGCAGTTATTGCTATTTTACAACAATTGTGACAATTTTTAAAATTTTTAACCAATAGTATATTGTAAGAAATTTAATTACGCAACTTTTATCTTCGTACAACATTTCTCGAAAGTGAATACTTTAAAGTTATAATTAAAAAACGGAGAAAAAAATGAATTTTTCCTTAATTTTTGACATTTTGATTATTTTAACTATGTTCCGGACTTTTTTGAGTGGGAATATTACTCAATTATTATTATATTGAGGCGCTCAGAGCAACAGTAGCCTAACCCACATCTCACAATTTTACCAAAACGTTTTTATTACATTAAAGTTATGCATTACTTAAGTATTGTCAGATGCAGAGTGGCTCAAGCAACCATTGCTTGAGCTACTCTGCATCTGAAAATACTTAAATAAGGGATAGCATTAACGTAATAAAAGCGTTTTGGTAAAACTGTGGGATGTGAGTTAGGCTACTGTTGCTCTGAGCTCCTCATATGAGTCAATTCCAAGCAATTTCTGCAAAAAAATATGAGTCACCTCTCAACGTCCATCTCAAAACAGATGCGCCCTGGACTACAACCTGAAATAATTTTTGCAACGTAATGTATCTAAATACATATGTCGCTCATCGGTGACATCAGCACTTGAGAAGGAAACCGAATAACGCCGATGAGCGACATACTCATCGAACGTGCTAAATTTGCGAATCAGTGACACCGTAAATACAATTAGCAAAACTGTGGGTAAGGAAATAATTACTAGAGATATGTATAGTAACTTACTTATATTTTTTACGGTTACAAATTTTTTTCGTGTCTAAAAATGCACAGCTTTCTAGCATCAATTCCCATTTGATTTTGTCTTTATTCAGAGTAAACCCCAAACTACTGAAGCGGATGTTTCAGGACGTAGACTCTGACATACGGTATGTAATACCGTTGCCTATTCTCCTGTTTTTTGCAACATGAATGTGTCTTATATTATTGTATTTATTTTTACATCAACTACGGAATGATTCTTCACACCGCTGTAGAATAAAATACTATTTTAAATAAAATAAACTTTATTTTCTCAAAAAAATTATGAACGCAAGCATAATATTTAAAAAATTATTGAGCTTCTTACAAAATCCTTTATAAACTGAATTACAAAAAAACTTGAGTGATGGTAACTAAAAACTAGTAAAATAATCTTGATAGTAATTAGATAGAACAACTGGATGAACTTGCTGCCATACTAAATAGCGAAAGAATACACTGGATTAATTTAACTTTAGAAACGAAAACACTGACATGTGGTACATCATACCGCAAGAAAAGAAAAAGACAGCTTTTGTTGCTTTCGATTCAGAGGGATGTCTGAGGAATCCCTGAGACAGCTGTTTCTGCCTTAAGAGACTTCTTCAGCAGAGCTAGCGTGCATACCTCTGAAGCAAAATCAAGACGAACCATCTATTTAAGTGAAATTTTAAAGAATATTCAAAATCCACTCTGGGACGCAATCAGCGATATCTCTTAAACAAACTGAAAAGTTTCAGATACATAATCCACAATTACATATAATAAAAATTTAAATAATAAATATTTATTTAAATCTGAAACTTTTCTTGTTGGAAATCCTTTATGGTACATCTTGAATCTGTGCTTTTTACAATTTATAAAACAACAGACGACGAATATCGAGAAAGAGAGGGACTCTACTTTTCAAAAAAAAAAAATAAGAATGGTATGACGAAGACTGCGAAATAGCAACCAGGGAAAAACCTAGCTCGAAAGAAATAGCTGAAGACAGGTAGAGAAGAAGATCTGGAAGAGTATAGGAGAAACAAGAAAGACTCAGAAAAATACTGTACAAATCAAACAAAGATATGGATTGATGAAATTATAGAAGAGTTGGAAGTAAATAGTAAGAATAATGTAAATCTCTACAAGTATATAAAATCACAAAACAAGAAGAAACCAACAGTTAAGATTGATGCCAAAATATGGGCGAAATACGACGAAGAGTTATTTAAGGCGCGAGAAAGTTCTCTCGAATATACAGAAGAAACAGACCTTGATGATGAAATCGAAATCGAAAAGCCGTCATATGAGGACTTTTGACGTGTGATAAGAAATCTAAAACAAAAGAGAGCAGCAGGCCCAGATGAAATCCCAAATGAGCTAATAGAACGAAGCGGAGAAGAACTACAACGGAAAATATACGACCTAATAATAAGGATTTGGAAATTAAAAAGAATGCTTGAAAAATTGAAAGCTGGATGTATATTTCCGATTCTTAAGAAAGGGGACACACAAAATGTAACAACTATAGAGGAGTAACACTGCTAAACAACTGCTACAAAATATTGATATCATTAATCAGACAAAAACTCTCAAAACACATTTAAACTAAAATAGGAGACTACCAGCACGAATTTAGAGAGGGAAGGTCAACAATAGACGCAGTTTACATAATCACACAGTCAACTGAGAAATGTTACGAACACGATATCGACTTACACATCCTTTTCATAGACTTCAAGCAAGCCTTTGACAGCTTAACAAGACCCGACCTAATAGAAGACATGAAAAACCTAGATATACCAATGAAACTTATAAAGCTTACGAAAATGACAATGAAAGGATCGACTGCAGCAATAATTACAGATAACGGAATTACCAAAAATATAGAAATGGCAAGTGGAGTACGACAAGGCGACTCTCTATCAACGTCATTACTTAATGTCGCTAAAGAAGGAACAATAAGAGCTACAGAAATAAAAGGTACGATTATAAAATCGACGTCGCAACTTGTGGTGTATGATGACATAGCATTAATTAGCAGAAACCTAAACAATTTAAAAGAAGAATTTATGAAGTTCTGCAAAGGAGCATCAAAAAAGAGTTTAGAAATAAATCAAAACAAAACAAAATACCTATATGCTCAAGAAAAACCCCAGTTAATAGGATAAGCTTAAATATTGGTGAATATGAATTTGAAAAGGTAGAACATTTTAAATATCTTGGAGTCTCAGTTAATATAGCTAATGATAGAAGTATCGAAATTAATGAACGAATCAAGGCAGGAAACAAAACCTACTGGAAATACAGTAACTTCCTCAAAGCTAAGAAGCTTACTCAGAATACAAAACTGAAAATTTACAAAGCAGCAATTAGACCAGTAATCACATATGGTGCTGAAGTAATGTGTCTGACACAGAAAGAGGAAGAAATATTGAGGATCCTAGAAAGGAAAATAATTCGCAGGATAGCAGGACCACTAAACTTGGGTAATAATGGATTTAGAGAACTCATGAACCACGAAGAGAACTTCTGAAAAAGAAGACATCGTCAGATTTATCACGGCACAGAGACTTAGATGGATGGGACATATAGAAAGGAGGAATCCAGAAGCCGTTATCAAGAAAATTTCAAAATAGAAACCTGTATCAGGCAGATCACGAGGAAGACCCAAAACTAGATGGGAGAACCAGATAGTGGAAGACCTTAAGAAGATGGGAGTCAGAGAATGGGTAACCAGAAGCAACAACAGGAACGAATGGAGGAAAATTGTAGAAGATGCCAAGTCACACAAACAGTTGTAAAACCAAAATGTTAATTCGGATTGATTCACCGCGACAAACGAATCGGAAGAGCGCAAAGAGGGCGGCAATCACTCCGCTAGGAGTGTAGATGCCATGATGATGATGATATGCCATCACATTCCATTTTCATTCGTCTAGGAAAAGGACAGAAAGAAATTTCCTAGTACTCAAATCTGAGTACAGATAGAAAAGAAAAAGACGGTTTTTGCTTGCTTTCGATTCAGAGGGATGCACAATCCCTGACACAGCTGTTTCTGTCTTACTACATAGACTTCTTCAGCAGAGCTGGCGTGCACACCTTTTAAGCAAAACCAAGTCGAACCATCTATTTAAGTGAAATTTTAAAATCTATTTAAGTGAAAGAGTGCATCCCTCTAAATCTGAAGCAAGCAAAAACCGTCTTTTTCTTTTCTATCTTTACTCAGATTTGAGTAACTAGGAAATTTCTTTCTGTCCTTCTGGAAATTCCTAGACGAAATAAAGCGGAATGTGACTGCATATAGTGGAGTCCTTTTGGTTCCCTATATTTGTCGTCTGTTGCCTTATAAATTGTAAAAGGCCCAGATTAAGGATGTACCAGAAAAAATTTCCGACGAGAAAATTTCAGATTTAAATAATTATTTACCATTTTAATTTTTATTATAATGGTGGATTCTGAAGCTGAGACTTTTCAGTTTGTTGACCGCAAGAAAACTTGACGTCAACGTAGCTCAAAGACTAAAGTATACTAAAACTGCAGCAGTTGAGAGCACATAAAATAATTACACAACACTTATGCCTGGTTTCACCAACAAATCTTAAGCTCCAGCTTAGCCCAGCTCAGCTTATAAATAGGACTTCAATTCTCACTTACTTTGCACCATAATTTTCAATTCTTATCTAAGCAATCCACGTGGAAATCCGCTGTTCTTATCCAAGCAATGCATGTGCCGTGCGTATGTCTCGTAACCTGAACTTGAAGTCCGTGTTTAGCTTAAAATCTCTTGGTGCAACCAGGCATTAAAAGTGCACATATTATGGTACTCTAGGAATCTTTTATAAAACACGTTTTAAAACAAAATATATTTTCGGTACGGTATGACATACCTCGTGTTAGTGGTTAAGGGTTATATTAAAGATAGCCCTAAGTGACTTTGTTGAATTTAGATGTTAAATCTATATAAAACTTGTTGGTGAACATAGCTTTCAACAAACTACTAGTGACGTTACCTTTGAGTAATTATTATTCTAGTTGACGCTTAAAAAGTTGCTTAAAAAGCTCTAGTTGACGCTTAAAAATAGTGCGATTGAACTATAGTCACTAGTATTGCTCTGAAGCTATTTCCTTGTGGTATTTATATAATTTACTATTCCAATTGTAAAGGGTGAAGAGAGGTAACCATCTGTCATCTAGCTTCCAAGTAACAAAAGGTCTTAAACCAGGGTGCTGCTTATCTCCCATTCTTTTCAATATATATACCGACGGTGCTCTCAGACTTTGGAAGCAGAAATGCAGTGGTATGGGTATACCAATCGGAGACATAACATTATACACTTTGCACTACGCAGACGACCAGCTGGTAGTTGCCCAAGATAAGGAAGACTTAGAATATATGACGAGAAAATTGATGGAAGAATACAGAAAATGGGGTTTAGAGGTAAACATAAGGAAAACACAATATCTACACATCGGTAACCAAATACAACAGGAGGACCTAGGTGACTAACATCAGGGGTTGTACAGAGTATATATATCTAGGGGTAAAATTAACAAATAGTGGAAGAACGGAACCCAGTATAGATGATAGAGTGACGAAGGCTAGAAAGGTTACTAGAGCCCTAAACCCTGTCTTATGGCAACATAACATAAATTTAAATACAAAAATGAGGATGTACGACGCTATTCTGAAACCAATTTTAACGTATGGCTCTGAAGTATGGCAAATGACAAAAAAATCCGAAAATAAGCTGGTTACTACTGAAATGGATCTTTTTAGAAGATCTGCCAGAATATCGAGATGGGACCATGTTCGAAATGAACAGATCAGAGAAAAAGTAGGTAAGCAGAAAACAATAGTGGACGAGGTACAACAAAAACAACTTACTTGGTATGGACACGTCCAACGAATGGGAGATGAAAGATTACCAAAAATTACAATGAGATGGATACCGCCAGAAAAACGGAAAAGAGGAAGGCCACCGACCTCCTGGAAACAAGGAACTACAAAAGCCATGTCAGAAAGAAATCTTCAAGAAAGAGACTGGCTAGATCGACAGGCTTGGCGATTGGGTACCGGAAGGCGTAAAACGCTATAGAACCGGTTATATATATACTATTCTAATTGAGAATTGAAACGAAGACACATTGAGAGAGCTAGGCGTTCAAGACGTAGTGAGATGGACAAGAGCGCGACGGCACATGTGGAGAGACCACGTAGATCGGATGAACCCTGAACGTATGGCGCATTGGGCGAAAACACAGAAGCCCAACACCAAGCGACCCATAGGAAGGCCCAAAAAACAATGGTACGAGAGTTGGAGCTCCGGATCGCAGCAAAGACTGTAACAGAAGAAACAGGACTTAGTCCTATTACAAGAAAAAGAAGAAGAAGAAGACTATGCTAATTGGAAAATAAGCCAAAATTTAAGTTAACAAATTATTTTCTTGACGTTTCGACCTCCACTTCGGAGGTCGTTATCGAAATACAAAATATTAATAAATTTAAAAAATTTTGTTGCTCAGTAAAAAAATTCATCTAAAAACTCAATCTAATTTGACCCATTCGTATCGGTAATTCAGACATATTTTATTGTACATTTTAAAGTAAAAGACTCTTAAATGACGTTGCCAATATCTATGAGTTGCGTTACTAAATATATGAGTTGCGTTATTAAAGAAAAATTACATGCTATAATTTGTGACGGATATTGTTAAGTGAAAGTTAATTTCATGTAATCATATCAACTATCTTTCAATAAAGTCGTCCTAGGAACGCAACTCATAAAAAATATTGGCAATATAATTTTAAAGTCTTCTACTTTAAAATATCTGAATACAATACCTAAAATATATGTCTGAATTGACGATATGAATGAGTCAGATTAAATTAAATTATTAGAAGAATTATTTTAGTAAGCCACAATTTTTTTTTTAATTTGTTATTATTTTGTATTTCGATAACGACCTTCGAAGTGGAAGTCGAAACGTCAATAAAATCAAAAACGAGGAAGCCGAAAAAATTCCCCCTTGTCAATAAAATCATCTAAACTGAAATTGTGGCTTATTTCCCAATTAGAATAGTAAATTATAGTTAATAAAAATGGAATTATTTATTTCGCTTATCTGGTTCACGTAGAAATAATGAGTTCAGTATTTTTCTCGTGATGCGAGATTAGCACAAGATACACACATTTTGGTAATGGATTTTCAGCTTATAACGGATTATTTTGAGATGGATTTTGGAGCAGAGAAGTTGGTTCGGTGACTTCCACAGAATATAAATTTCATTTCTAGCAAAATGTTTTTCTGTAATTTTATTCTGTAGGCGGAAATATATTAAATTTTGCTCTAAACAACAAGGCAAGTGAAATAAAGTACATAAACGAATGTTTTAAGCCCCTAGGGCGTGTATTCTAAAACCTTTCTCCTATTCTCCTTCTAAACTCATAATAATATACCTACTTTATGTAAATAACAAAAAAATAATGTGTAAATTAATTTTAGATGATATTCAATTAATAAAAAACAAATAAACATATACACATTAAATACTGTAACAATAAAACGGGCTATTCGTATTTATATACGACTTTATTAATTTATTTATACAAGTTTTCTTTTACAAACTCTAGCTTAAGCCTTAACTTATTTACAAAATCCGTTACTTTATAGCCAACCGTTATTTCTAGAAGATTCTGCCCATCTCTAGATTCGGAAAATTTCTCGTCTTCCGCTCCGATGCGTCGCGTCCTATCCAAAAAGATCGACGTGGAATGCGTGTGTTGAGATGGGACTTGTTATATGAGGGTCGGTCAACAGTAATCTTTTGTTACACTGGTCCCCTCTTAAGATCTGAGCGTCCCGATCAGTAACTCTAGAAGGCCCAGGATGGCGGAATCTACATGAATATCCAACTCTGCATACACCCTTTGGAAAGAAGTAACAGTCTACTGTCTTTGAATGGTATGGCATCTTCGGGTTCATGCAACACACAGTAATGGGTACGCCATTTTCTCTGAAAACCTCTTCAAGCATGCTTCTCAAAATCTTCCAATCCAGATTTTCTACTGCATGGCCTCTTTTTGGTAAAGCCAAATTTTTTATGTCATAATTACACACGATTTTCTTCAAATTAGTTAGAGCACGCCATATGTTCTCGTAGCTTGGCCTGTCCGTATCAGACTTTCTGGTCACCATATACAGCAAAGGTCGGGGACCATCTTCCAATCGCAGTACTCTTTCAATTTTAGGCTGCTCATTTCTTAAATCGTCCAGGCGGCCTAAACTTTATATTGAATACCGACGACATTACTTTAGTCATCTCGAGATTTTGGGCAACACAGTGAGCCAGAGAGGCGTTTTCTGGAACACTAAACAAATCTTGTTGAACTTATGTGGTCACGCCGAATCCAGCACTCTTTCTCTCTGCGTAATTTGACATAAATTCCTTAAAACTTGGCTGTGCGGCATTTTTCATCTCCTGTTGGAGGACTCGGGCTTCCCTCTATTTCATTTGAGCCAGCATAAATGTGGTGCAAGATGATTTATGTGAATAACTTTTGGTTTGCCGTTTGGCAACTTCTTAATTCTGTATATTACGTCATCATTTATTTTCTTCCTTACTTCATACGGACCTTCCCATTGTCTCTGCAATTTAGGTCACAAGCCTCGATGACGTTGTGGATTATAAAGCCAGAAAATATCACCCATTTCAAAGCTTGCCTTCTTGTATCTTGCCATATTGATCTTTCATTCTGTTACTGGCTAACTGGATGTGTTGTCGGGCAAGTTCATGAATGTTGTTCATTCGTAACTTCAGGCGGTCGACGTATTCTTCGCCTGCAATATGTTTCTCGGAAGGTCTGCAGCCAAACTCTAGGTCGCAGGGCAAACGAACTTCACGACCCAACATCAGACAGGTTGGTGTCTGACCTGTAGTTTCATTCACTGCCGAGCGGTAGGCCATCAGCAATAAATCAATGTGTTGGTCCCAATCCCGCTGATGTTCAGATACAACTTTGGATAAGTGTTTACCCATCGTTCGTTTCATCCTCTCGACCATTCTATCTGATTGAGGATGCAGGAATGTCGACTGGTCTTATTGACAAAAATCAATTTACAAACGTTTTGGAAAGGGCTGACTCAAAGTTTCGCCCTTGGTCGGAGTGTATCTCCAAGGGAACACCAAATCGGCTGAAGAATTCTTTAACAAGTACCTCTGCAACGGTAGCAGCTTCTTGATTCGGTAATGCATAGGCCTCGGTCCATTTCGTAAAATAATCCATGGCTACCAGGATGTATTTATTTCCGGCATCGGTTTCTGGACATGGATCTGCAATGTAGATTGCTACTCTTTTCATAGAACTGTCAACATTAAACCATCTCATGGTTTCTTTTTTTTTTACCAACTGGACCATTACTGGATGCACACAGTTCACATTTCCGGCACCATCTTCTTACATCATCTTTACAGTTCATCCAATAGAACCGTTCTCGAACCTTTTGCAGAGTCTTCGTAATACCAAAGTGTCCACCTGATGTACCGTCATGAAACTGACGCAATACTTCTGACACTTTACTTTTAGGTACAATCAACTGAAGCTTAGATTCTGTACCATCATCGTTCTCAAAGGTTCTGTACAGAAGATCATCTTTTAGTACCACGCAATTCCATTGACTCCAGTAGGCCTCAACTTCCGGACTACATGCACTAATGTTTTGCCAACTAGGTCTCTTACTTGACGCATCCAATCCAATACTCTTTACAGCATTTAAATGAACCCTTCCGGCCCTGTGTTCTATCTCGTAATAATATTTACATAGAAGCGAAATGTTCACAAGCCTTCACTACGCTCAGCAGTTCTCTTCTGGTAACGAAATAGTTTAAATCTGGTTTAGACAGGACTTTGCTGAAATATGCTATGACTTTTTCCTGTCCATCCTGGATTTGTGAGAGAACAGCTCCTATGGCACTGTCGCTAGCATCGGTATCCAAAACAAATTTTCCTGTCTGTCCCGGGTAGCTTAATATCGGTGCACTGATCAGAGCCATTTGTAGTTGTTCGAAATCTTTTTGGCACTCTTCACTCCATGTATATTTTTTGCCCTCCTCCGTCATCTTGGTTAGGGGCTTGGAGATATTGGCGGATCCTTTGACATATTGTCGGTAATATGTATATAGGCCAAGGAAACTTCTAATTTCATGTTTATCTTTTGGTACCTGCTAATACTTAATTGCCTCAATCTTTTCAGGATCCACTGTTACATCATTACTCGATACTCGATACAATATGTCCTAAGTACTTAACTTCTTGTCGAAACTGTTAAGTTTGAGCACGTGATACAAACACTAAATTGAACTTTGATTACTTTTTTATGAAGTAACTAATGCAGAGATGAGAAAAGAGCTTGCTTCCATTGTCTGGTTACCTGTCATCTGTCGCCGTTGACAGGCAAACGCAACGTTGCCAAGCAACTCAGAAACTTACAATTAAATACACATCATTTCCCTCCTTACTTATAATTAAAAGTTTACAAGTCTAACCTCTGTGATTGATGACGTACACGATTACTACGTCTCAATTCAATACCTGTTGGATTAATAGTTTCTAAAAATATTGAATGATCTGTTGTTTTAACAGGACTTCCAAACTGTAGACCCCCTTCTGAATCAGGATTAGTTTCCTTAATTTTAACAGAAGTCATTTGGGGACTTGGAGGGTCAACAATTTCGGAATTACAATTTTCCTGAACTGCTGCAGGTCTTAACCCATGGCTTGTAGTCAGTGAAGTATTTGGTTGTTCTATCTTTGTCGTAGTTGAAAATTTCCTAATAATGTTTACATGTTTGTACAAAAGTCTATCATTTACTTGAACCAAATATGTCACTGGACTTACACGTTTTATTATACTGCGCTCCTGCCACTTTTCTGTTATATAAGCACCTAGTCTTCCTACTAATACTTTCTCCCCTACTGAAAAGCATTCAATTTGTTTGAAATCTGATGATTTGTTATAACTGTAATAATTACTATTTTTAGGTTTAATCAAATCAATGACTGCTTTTGGTTTAATTTTAAGAACATACTCATTAGGACTCACACCTGTACTTGCACAGGGAGTATTTCTATAGGTAAAAAGAAAGTTAAGTAACCTTTGTTCTACTGTTAATGTTGACTTTTCTAAAATAAATTTCTTGAACCTTTACTGTTTGTACATGTCTCTCAGCAGTACCATTGGACTGGGGGTGATATGGAAGTTCGGACTTAATTTCAAGTTCACTGCCCTCAATCGTTGAAAGACTTCTATTAGATTCTTGGCATGTTAATCAAAGGACTTTCCAACCACAATGACATCATCCAAGTAAACCAGGCATGTTTTCCATGTTAGACCTCCTAAACTTCCTCCATTAATCTTTCAAATATGACAGGAGCATTACATAAACCAAAAGGCATAGCCGTAAACTGCCAAAGCCCTGATCCTATCGAAAATGCGGTTTTCTCCCGATCGGCTGGCTCCATGTCTACTTGCCAATATCCACTTTTTAAATCGAGTGTGGAGAACCAACGAGAACCGGTGAGAGTATCCAATGTATCGTCTATTCTAGGCAAAGGATAACTATTTTTTTTTGTTACCGCATTTAGCTGGTGGTAGTCGATACAAAAACGTGTTGAACTTTCCTTCTTCTTTAACAGAACTACTGGTGATGTCCATGGACTTTTCGATGGTTCAAGTACCCCTTGTTTGCCCATATCCTTGATAATCTTTTCGGCTTCATCTCTTTTCGCAAATGGAAGTCATCTAGGCCGTTGACTGATTGGCTGAGCGTCTCCGGTATTTATTTTATGCGTTACTATACTTGTTTTTCCTGTATCCTTCTTATCGATAGCAAAAACATCTAGATACTCTATCAGCATTAACCTTACTTTTTTTGTTCATTCGTGATCAAGATCTTTGAATCTTTCAATGACCATCTCACTTTTCAACAAGCTCATACTTGATGTTTAACTGTGGTCTGGCCAATGGATACTGACATATTAGCCTCGCTATATGTATTAGTTAACTCACCAGTCGCTGTTCTAAGCTTTACTGTTACAGGTGATAACTAAAGATGGCCTCGTAATACTTCTGGACGTGGGATAGTTCTTGTTGTACCTATATCCACTAAAAGCGATCTACATCTATTATTGATACGACCTTCGACGTATAAGTTGTGAATTCCACCGGAGGACGTAACGTCGACAGTTACTATGGGGGCTCTAGTTCTCGAGGTCAGCAGTTGCCCCTTGGGTAGACCCAGACACCAAGAGTTTTCCGACTGATGTACGATCTTCTTACAGTTACGACGAATGTGGCCTACTTCGCCGCAATTCCAACATCTAGGCTCGCGTTTTTTTGGCATCTCGTTACGAACTACTCTCCGTATCATTTCCTCCAGACGTTCAACTTTATGTTCGTCACTTTCGTCAATGGTTCTTACTCTATGGCTTCGTGAAGTTTGACTGGCCGTCTCGTGTTCCAGCGCAATAGCAAGTGCTTCATCTAAAACTTTCGGTCTTGCTAGTGGTAAAGCTTTCTGTAGTTCACTATCTTTCAACCCACTGACGAAAGTATCTACTGCAATTTCTTCTAAAACGCTGTCTGGCAACTTCGGATAAGCCAACCGCACCACACGAGTCACATCTGCTTCAAATTCTTGCAGATTCTCACTTGCTCGTTGACTTCTACTTCGCAGTTGTGCTTTGTATACTTGTTGTAGATGGGCATCTCCATAGCGTTTGTCTAGATGAGTGAACAAGGTCTGGTAACATTTTTATTGGCCCGTAGGAATTGACTTTAATATATTTGCAGCATCACCTCGTAAAGCAGCGGTCAAGGAGATAGTCTTTTCTTGTTCGGTCCAATGATTGGCGGCTGCAATAGCTTCAAATTTTTTAAGGTATATGGACCAAGAAGTCCATCAAATGGTGGTAATTAAAATCTCATTTGATGCGATGTTTTTTCTCTCGGTGTTTCATCTTTCACTACAGCATTTAAAGATACTGTATTAACTGATGGTTACACTTCTGTATCGGCTATCATGCTCTCTAATTGTTTAATTTTCTCTTCTAGCATTTCTTTATTGTAGTCTACATTTTTCTGTATCTTATCGAATGTTCTAGAAACTTCTTCAAATTTCTCGTTGTTCTGTCTACAAACGTCTTTAATTACTTGAGAAGCTCTTTCAAATTTCTCGTCGCTTTTTCTAGAAGTTTCATTAATCTTTTGAGAAGTCTCGTCAAATATATTAGCAACATTTCCGAATTTATCGTCGCTTTTTCTAGAAGTTTAACAAATCTTTTGAGAAACATTTTCGAATTTCTTTTGAGAAACATATTATTTATTTTCAATAAGATTGCTTCTTCCGCTGACTGGAAATGGAACGTCTCTGGGTCATCTCCATTCTTCTTGAGGATCTCCTCGAATCGTGGTTTCAGGACTTTCTTGAACCCACTGGTATTTATTTCGCGGTCTTTTAATTGTTCACGGAGCTGTTTTACGGAAGGTTCTTCTAGCAACATCTTTGGTCGGCATACACGTACTTTTTAACCGTTCTTTTAAAAGACTTTCCGAATACCGAATAATTAACGGACTTTAATTATTTTCGAAGAATAAAGTTCAAAATTCTTTTTAAAATTACTTTTAATTTATTTACATTCCACACCGTTTTAATACCACTGTAACACTAAAACGAGCGATTCGTATTTATATACGACTGTATTAATTTATTTATACAAGTTTTCTTTTACAAACTCTAGCTTAAAACTCAACTTATTTACAAAATCCGTTCCTATTTATAGCCCAGCCGTTATTTCTCGAAGATTCTGCCCATCTCTAGTTATTGTCACGACATTCGAAGAATTGCTCGTCTGCCCCGATGCATCGCGTCTTATCCAGAAAGATCGACGTGAAATGGAGATGGGACCTGTTATACGAGGGTCGGCCAGAAGTAATATTTTGTTACAATACATATTGGTATAAATACATTTGAAAGCCAAAAGAGGAGTAGGTGCAGAAAACACATAAAGTGTAAATTAAATAAAAACAATAAACTAAACAAAAACATTTTAAAATATCCTAATCACCATGTCTGAAACCAGATAACTTTTTACCATTGGAATTAATAATTATGACTTACCTATATTGGTATAAAAAAGCGAAATTAGTGATTTGGAAGGCGGCTAAAAAAAGGTTACTAGATTTTTAATTTGAAGAATTCTCAATAGAAGAAAGAGTATAATATATATTAAATACATGTGGTCCAGGCGGAATATATTTGTTCGAGAGATACTGCTTTAACAAAAAATATATAGAAGGTAAATGTTTCGTTGTTCAATTTTAAATATAATAGATGTTAATTGAAAATTAAATGTTTATTGTTAAGAAAGTGCAAATAATTGGAGTTGACCCTTTACATTATCTTGACCCCTTCTACAGCCTCCATATTATGCCTAGAAAAAGTTTATAAT
Source organism: Diabrotica virgifera virgifera (assembly GCF_917563875.1). Lineage (NCBI taxonomy): Eukaryota > Metazoa > Arthropoda > Insecta > Coleoptera > Chrysomelidae > Diabrotica > Diabrotica virgifera. Next base: position 101,706,756 of record NC_065448.1, on the reverse strand, counting down.
ATGACAGAAACGTGTGCTAAATTTCATTATGATCAGTTAAACAATTTTTGCATAATAATTTTGCAATTCAGGGTCCTAAAGTAAATTAAAAAAATTTGTAAAATTATTCTGGTCCCAAAATAAGCACTTCCCTACCTATATCAAGTATTTATCAAGCAGAACTTACTCTGACCCATAGGTACAGAAACCAGAAGTTATTTTTTATTAGGTATAACCCAACTAAAAGTAATAGACCTGGATCCCGCGTACCAAAAAAAAGTTGATTAACAGCAATCTGAAAATTTGTAAATAGCTTAACGGTGTCTAGTCGGACAAACTTTTATGTATGGGAACACTGGAACAGGGGAAGTTTTAATTGTGGAAGAGGTTAAAAATTTGGAACGTTAGACTACTAAAACGGTCCATGTATTTTGTCTGAGAGAACTTTCAACTGATTTGTTACCAATTCATTAAACTCCCATGCAAAAATAGAACTGGTGTTTATCACCAACTGAGCATTTTAATGAGTGGAACACGAAGAAAATGGCAAGTGACAGGAATCATGTTGGTTAATAATATCAGTCTGATTTTTGCATGAGAGTTTAATGAAAGGGTAACGAATCAATTGGATGTTCTGTCCGACAAAATACATGGGACGTTTTCGTAATTCTACGTTCCAAATTTTTAAACAGTTCCACAAATAAAACTTCTTCTATTCCAGTGTTTCCGTACATCAAAGTTTGTTCGACTAGACACCGATAAGTTATTAACAAATTTTCAGCTTGCTATTGATCAACTTTTTTTGGTACGCGGGATCCAGATCTATAATCTTGACACGATGGACGATAAAAAAATATGCTTAAAGCACTTCACATCGTCGTGCTCGTAGAGGCCTTTGGTTATTTTCTTTCACTTAGAGCCGTTTTACATGACCGAGATTTACTTAAGGCCGGCCGTTGTATGAAAGAGAGGTCCCCAAGTCGCAGTGCAACAGAGAGAAAAGATTCTTTCTCGAGAGATGCTGCCTCTATCGGAGAAATAACGCAATAGATATCTAAGCGAAGCGCGGACTCCAGACTTTATAGTCAGCTGATAGTTTAGTTTCAGTACAGAGAGGTATGCAGGTGCGGTCTCGCTAAGATGACTCGAAATCGTTTTATATATGAGGTGCGAACTTTTCATTTTCTAGGAGGTTTAAGGACGGGTTCTCGCTGAAAATTTTACTCGGATAAATACTGTGCGCGTATCTCGTGGTAAAATCTAAACCAAAAGTATTGGAAAAATCTATTTCGCATATTGGTTCATCATAGTTTGTTACCTACTTCTCATGTCCCAATATTATAAAATTATACCAGGGAAGAACAATTATATCACTCAAATTTGTCTAATTGTCTAATTTAGAATGAAAATGTAATTAATGTTTAGAACATTTAATGAAAGCTTATAACCAAGGATGGTACTAAAGATGAGCAATTTGGTCCGTCGGTCTGCCTGACCGCGAATATAACTCCTCCGTCACTGTACCAGGTAGAATAGCGAATGAGGTGTCGAATGAAAGCCTATAATCCAAGGATGGTACTAAAGCTGATAAATTTGACCAAGGCTGTCTGTCCATCTGTCCGTCCGACCGCGAATGTAACTACTCCGTCATTATGCCAGGTAGAATGACAAATGAGGTGTCGAATGAATGGTTATAATCCAACGATGGTACTAAAGATAAGCAATTTGGTTCGTCGGTCTGTCTGACCGCGAATATAACTCCTCCGTTACTGTACCAGGTAGAATGACAAATAAGGTTTCGAATGAAAGCTTATAACCGAGGATGGTACTAAAGATGAAAAATTTGACCAAGGCTGTCGGTTCATTTGTCCGTCCGACCGCGAATGTAACTTCTCCGTCATTATGCCAGGGAAAATGACAAATGAGGTTTCAAATGAACGATTATAATCCAACGATGGTACTAAAGTTGAGCAATTTGGTCCGTCGGTCTGCCTGACCGCGAATATAACTCCTCCGTCACTGTACCAGGTAGAATGACCAATAAGGTGTCGAATGAAAGCTTATAACCAAGGATGGTACTAAAGATGAGAAATTTGACCAAGGCTGCCTGTCCATCTGTCCGTCCGACCGCAAATGTAACTTCTCTCCGTCATCATGCCAGGGAAAATGACAAATGAGGTTTCAAATGAACGATTATAATCTAACGATGGTACTAAAGATGAGCAATTTGGTCCGTCGGTCTGCCTGATCGCGAATATAACTCCTCCGTTACTGTACCAGGTAGAATGACAAATGAGGTGTCGAATGAAAGCTTATAATCCAAGGATGGTACTAAAGATGAGCAATTTGACCAAGGCTGTCTGTCCGTCGGTCCGTCCGACAGCGAATATAACTCTTCCGTCACTATACCAGGTTGAATGACAAATGAGGTGTCGAATGAAAGCTTATAATCCAAGGATGGTACTAAAGGTGAGAAATTTGACCAAGGACTTCCGGTTTTACAAATGGGACCGGAAATACTGTTTTAAAGTCACCGGAATAGTAAAAGTGATATATTATTCGACGAGCCTTCGCAAGGCGAGAACAAATATATACTTCCGGTTTCATGAGTGTCTTTCCGTCTGTCCTCCTACATACAACTCCTCCGTATTAATACAGATATAATGACAAATAATGAGGTTTCGAATAAAAGATTATAACACAAGGATGGTATTAAAGATGAGTAATTTAACATCGGACTTCAGTTTTAGAGTTGCAACCGCAAGTATCTGCTTTAAAGTGACTCAAAGTATGGTATGAATGTAAATGAATATGATCCAAAATTAGTAAAATCGTATATGAATCGACGCAAAGTTACACGAAGAGTTAAAATATCGACTTCCACTTCTACTTTCGATTACTTTGGATGAAAACCTAGGACTTACGAAGTCCAATTACTTGTTAACACATGCTCTTGTGAACATGAACGGAAAGAAATAACACGAGTAGCGTTCATCAGCAAATCATCAACGGCTGATAGCAAAACTCTACGAAACTATATATACGTTATAGTCTAAGATCCGAATATAGGTCGACCTGCACCCATCTGCTTTCCGGATGAGACATTTTTTTATTAAATTTCATACATAGACAAAAACGACTTGCATGGCTTGCCTATCAAATTCGTGTCATAGCTATCCTTAAGGTGGGGTGAGCTTAGAGTTTGAAATAAATATTTCAAGCATATTTTTTTGAATTTTTTTTGAACTTATAATAGAATTCTTAAAATCCCATTGACTGATCGGGTCACAAATGAGGAGGTCCTTACAGAAGAATGGGGAAAAACCGAGACCATCAAATCTCAAAAGTTGGAATACTTTGGACACATTATGCGAAATGAATCCAGATATGCCCTCCTACAAGCCTTCCTGCAAGGAAAAATATTTGGAAAGCGAGGTCCAGGAAGAAGAAGAACATCCTGGTTAAAGAACCTCAGAACCTGGTTTAACTCAACATATGTGAAGCTTTCCTGCATTGCTGCAGATAAAATAAAGATTGCCATGCCATGGAGATCGCCAACATTCGTCACGGACAGGCACAGCAAGAAGAAGAGGATATAATTATTTTATTTTTAAATTAAATAAGCATATTCACTATAATCGTTGATTGATATATTGGACGGCCTCTAATATCTCAATCAACGCTATAATTCAATAAATTAAAAAAAAATAAGGAAAAATATTAAAAATTAAGCCAACGCTCAGTGAATCATGTGAAACGAAAAGATCAAAAATATTTTATTAGCTTTATGAGTATTATGAGTTTATCGAGCATAAATCTGTCGAGTTTTTTCAGTTATAACGATTTTTGACTTTTTGGTATTACTCAGAAGTCAAAACAACCAAATTTTTGCTCACGAATGGGTGAAAATCAACATATTTATTATAATAAAAAATAAGCATAAACAAAAAAAATTGTATGTGCAATTTGTATGCACGTTAAAAATTCGGTTAAAATTCACATTCTTATTCCAGTCAAAACACAATAATTAACAAGTCGCTGATGTGGCATTTCGATCATCGGCCGAGAAACACATTAATTTTTTATTACTGGTGTTGATAACGTGAACGGTATCAAATATCACATCGTGGGCAGCTGTATTGATTTTAAATAATAAAAAATGTGGCAGAGTCTCGAAGAGTTATAACGCCATTGATGATGATGATGACCAAATACTTTTGAAATTACAAAAATGAATAGGTTTTTTTGTATTACAATCAAGATTATCGTTTTCAGGACAAGCAATTATCATCACAAATAGGATGTTTTGAACAGGGTTATTCAAAGCAGAGTGCTGCATGCACGATTTTTGAAAGAACTCACAATTGGAATTCGATATTTGGTAATCGAAATTACAATTCATGCTTAAATTTAATTGCTAATCACTATTTTCGTACCAAAAACCGGTTTAATGGCGATTGCTATAATAGCCCTATCTATACCTATAACCCATCTGCACACTAATGGAACGCAGATTCAGATAGAGCGCGGTAAACAGTCTTGCTACCTGGAAACTATTATAAATAATGAGCAGTAGAGCAAAAAAGTTGAAAATGGTGGAGGTATTTAGCATCAACCGTTCTCCTTTAAAATCAATATGACGGCTAACCCTTCAGCGGAATTCAGTCGCAATTTTAAATTTACACCACTATTGACCTCCCCTAAAGGTTAGAATTATAAAATTTGGGGCAGCTCGGAAACAAGATTCAATTCAATAATTATGCTCCCCCACCCCTTTTTAATATATTCCCGCTAACTCGGAAAATATCAACCGCACGAAAAAAATTGTCAAAAAGAAATAATTGTAGGAAATCATATTTGAAACAATTTTAAATATTCGTAAAAAAAATGAAAGAGATCAAAATTCTTTCTCTTTCTTTCTCCCCTTCCTTATACCCTTTCAGGTGTCGGATTTGGGTTTAATTTAGCTACATATTCACCCATCTCTTCCATTCTTTTCGGTCCTGTGCTATTAGTTTCATTTCTTCTAGCGTTTTCTGTTTGATTTTTCCTGCTTCTACTATTTGCTGTATCCATTTTTTCTTCGGCCTGCCTTTTTTCTTTTTTGTAATATTCCTTGTTTCGTGAATTTTCCTTGCTAGTCTACTAGGTTTCATTCCCATCAGATGTCCATACCAGTTTAATTGCCTCTTTATTATTTTATTCATTATTGGTTCCTGTTTAGTTATCCCTCTTATTGTCTCATTTCTTATTCTATCCCATTTGGTCTTTCCGGCTATAGCACGTAAATGTCTCATCTCAATTGCATTTATCCTACTATTATGCTTTTTCTGTAAAGTCCAATTTTCGCTTGTATACAGTATCGTCGGTATCACAATCGTATTATATATTTTAATTTTTGTTTCGTGGGACAATTCTTTTTTCCTCAGAATTGGCGCTAGTGCGTAGTACAGTTTATTTGATTTTTTAGTTCTGTTTGTTATTTCGAGGTCTATTTTCCCATCATTGGTAATAATACTTCCAAGATAATCATATGCTGTAACTATTTCCAGTTGAGTATTTTTGCATTTTATAATTACTTCATTTTCTTCCTTTTCGCCGATGACCATTATTTTACTTTTCTCGATGTTTATTTCCATTTTTAATTTCTCTATTTCTTCTGTCCATATATTTATGAGTTTTTGCATTTTTGTCACGGAATCTGCTATAAGGACTATGTCATCCGCATACAATAGGGCTTCTATTTTTATTGGCTGTAATCTTTGGTATCCTATTGTTGTCTGTATTTGGTTCGTTCTTTCTCCAGTATTTCTAGTCAATTCATTCATGACTATTATGAATAGTAGCGGACTAAGACTGTCTCCTTGCTTGATACCTCTTTCCCAATTGAATTCTTCAGATCTTTCTCCTGCTATCTGTACACGTCCTTTTACTACTCCGTATATATTTTCAATTATTTTTATCAGTGTACTTGGTACTTTCATGTTCTGCAAGCATTTCCATATAATTTGTCTTTCTATAGAGTCGAATGCTGCCCTTAGATCTATGAATGCTAGAATGAGCTTTCCCCCCGAGTCAATACTTCTTTCTATTATATTTCTAATGATGTAAATGTTATCGTTTGTCTGTCTTTCTGGTCTAAACGCTGCTTGTTCTTCTCCCAGTTCTTTTTCTACCTCTTGTCTTAGCCTCTTCTCTACTATTTTCGTGTATATTTTAAAACATACCGATGATAAACATATTGCTCTATAATTTTCGCAGTTGACGTGTTCTCCCTTTTTGTATATTGGCACTATAAGGTTACTTTGCCAGTCTTTTGGGATTTGCTGCTTTTCCCATGCCTCTTTGTATATTTTCAACAACCAGTTTATCCCTTCTTCTCCCATGTACTTGACCATTTCCGGGTCTATGTCATCATCCCCTCCAGCTTTACCTATTTTTACGTTTGATACTTCCAATATTACTTCTTCTCTATTTATTTGCTCTAATTCTTTGTTCTCGTTATCTTGATATGTTTCATTTCTATCATCTATTATTGCATTTCTAAATTTGTTTTCATAGTATTCTTTCCATACTTTAGCTATTTGTTCTGGAGTTGTTTGGATTTGGTTTGTTGTATCCCTTACGGCTGTTATTTCTTTATGTTTTCCTTTCTTCATATGTCTGATTGTTGTCCAGAAGCTTCTATTATTTGTTACATAGTTTTGTTGTAATTCTTCTCCAAACTCTTCCCACGTTTTTGTTTTTACTTGTTTTATGGTGTTTTTCGCTAATCGTCTCAGCCTTTTGTATTCTTCTTTATCTTCTTCCAGTTCGGTTTCAATGTATTTTTTCCATGCTATTTTCTTTTTCTTCACTGCTGTTTTAACTTCATTGTTCCACCATCTCGTTCTTTTATGGAGTTTGTTATGTTTTCTGATTCCACATATTTCTGTTGCTGTAGACTTTATGACTACTTTGAAGGCGTTCCATCTTTCTTCCAGTGTCCATGCCTCTTTTTGGTTTTCTAGTTGTCTTAATCTTCTATTTGTTTCTTTTTTGTAATGTTCGCGCACCTGTTCTAATTTGAGCTTATTTACTTTTACTCTTTGGTAATCTTTTCTTTCCACCTCCTTTATTTTTTCATCCTCGAGTTTTGCAGTAACCATCCTGTGCTCTGTAGCTAGTTCCGGTTCCTTTTCAGTTAAGACGTTATGTATTTTATCTTCTAGGTTTATCGTATAAACTATGTAATCTATCAAACTTTTCGCTCTTCTCTCTTCCGCCACGAACGTATATTTGTCTTCGATGTTTTGGTTTGTAAATGTGTTTCCTATTAGTAGGTCATTTGCTTGGCAGAAATCTAGCATTTTGACACCATTCCTGTTCAAACATTCCTCTCCGTATTTTCCAATGCATCCTAATCCTTTGTTGACATCCTTGCCCACTCTTGAATTCCAATCTCCTAAAATTATGATTTTCTCTCTCGATTCTCTTAATTTGTCTAGTGCTCTTTGGGAGATCAAAATTCAAAATTATGTAAAAGTTAATTCTATCTACTAAGTTCTATTTTTGTATTATAGGTACCTACATTTTTGTCGTAAAACTCATAATTAACGAGACAATTCAATAGTTATACTCTAACTCTAACCTCTAACTGTCACTATTTCCCCCCATAACTTGGAAAATATCGACATCATAAAATAGTTATTTTCCTAACTAGTGCGGAAAGTGATAATTTCACGCACGAGACTGCCGTTGACCCGAACGACGCGATAGCGGAGTTCGGGCAGGCATTCGAGTGCGAGGAACACACTATCCGCACGAGTTAGGAATAATATTTATTCTAGGGCCGTACGTTTGGAAAAAGCCACAAAAAATAGAGTTATATCAATTTTTATTTAGAAGTGAAAATACACAAATCAATTATTTGACAAGGTTGTCAAAAACAAACTTTCAATATTAGTTTATTTCATGTATTATAATATATTATAATGCAATATTACAAGGTATTTTACTTTCCCGCACGTCGTGCGTGAAAGTGCAACTTTCGGAAACGAAATGCGTGCGTGAATCTTTAGTACCATGGTTGGATTATAACCGTTCACTGTACACTCGTCACCTCATCTGTCGTTCTGCCTGGCATAATGACGGAGTAGTTACATTCGCGGTCGGACGGACCGATGGACAGACAGCCTTGGTCTAATTTCTCATCTTTAGTACCATCCTTGGATTATAAGCTTTCATTTGACACCTCATTTGTCATTCTACCTGGTACAGTGACGGAGGAGTTATATTCGCGGTCAGGCACACCGACGGATCAAATTTCTCATCTTTAGTACCATCGTTGGATTATAACCATTCATTCGACACCTCATTTGTCATTCTACCTGGCATATTGACGGAGTAGTTACATTCGCGGTCGGACGGACCGATGGACAGACAGCCTTGGTCAAATTTCTCAACCTTAGTACCATCCTTGGTTATAAGCTTTCATTCGACACCTTATTTGTCATTCGACCTGGTACAGTGACGGAAGACTTATATTCGCGGTCAGGCAGACCAACGGACCAAATTGCTCATCTTTAGTACCATCGTTGGAATATAACCGTTCATTCGACACCCCATTTGTCAATCTACCTGGCATAATGACGGAGTAGTTACATTCGCGGTCGGACGGACCGATGGACAGACAGCCTTGGTCTAATTTCTCATCTTTAGTACCATCTTTGGATTATAAGCTTTCATTCGACACCTCATTTGTCATTCTACCTGGTACAGTGACGGGGGAGTTATATCCGCGGTCAAGCAGACCGACGGACCAAATTGCTCATCTTTAGTACCATTGTTGAATTATAATCGTTCATTCGACACCCCATTTGTCATTAATCCTGGCATAATGACGGAGTCGTTACATTCGCGGTCGGACGTCCAGATGAACAGACAGCCTTGGTCAAATTTCTCATCTTTAGTACCATCCTTGGTTATAAGCTTTCACTGGACACCTTATTGGTCATTCTACCTGGTACAGTGACGGAGGAGTTATATTTGCGGTCAGGCAGACAGACGGACCAAATTCGTTGGAATATAACCGTTCATTCGACACCCCATTTGTCAATCTACCTGGCATAATGACGGAGTAGTTACATTCGCGGTCGGACGGACCGATGGACAGACAGCCTTGGTCTAATTTCTCATCTTTAGTACCATCTTTGGATTATAAGCTTGCATTCGACACCTCATTTGTCATTCTACCTGGTACAGTGACGGGGGAGTTATATTCGCGGTCAAGCAGACAGACGGACCAAATTGCTCATCTTTAGTACCATCGTTGGGCTATAACCGTTCATTCGACACCCCATTTGTCAATCTACCTGGCATATTGACGGAGTAGTTACATTCGCGGTCGGACGGACCGATGGACAGACAGCCTTGGTCAAATTTCTCAACCTTAGTACCATCCTTGGTTATAAGCGTTCATTCGACACCTTATTTGTCATTCTACCTGGTACAGTGACGGAAGACTTATATTCGCGGTCAGGCAGACCGACGGACCAAATTCCTCATCTTTAGTACCATCGTTGGAATATAACCGTTCATTCGACACCCCATTTGTCAATCTACCTGGCATAATGACGGAGTAGTTACATTCGCGGTCGGACGGACCGATGGACAGACATCCTTGGTCTAATTTCTCATCTTTAGTACCATCCTTGGATTATAAGCTTTCATTCGACACCTCATTTGTCACTCTACCTGGTACAGTGATGGAGGAGTTATATTCGTGGTCAAGCAGACCGACGGACCAAATTGCTCATCTGTAGTACCATTGTTGGATTATAACCGTTCATTCGACCCCTCATGTGTCATTCTACCTGGCATAATGACGGAGTAGTTATATGCGCGGTCGGACGTACCGACGGACAGACAGTCTAAATTTCTCATCTTTAGTACCATCCTTGGATTATAAGCATTCATTTGACAACTTTATTCGGCAAAAATATTTCTTGGGGATTTTTTGTCCGGGATTTTTTGCGGGGATATTTTGTCAAAAAAAAATTGTGGGGATTATCTGTCCGGGATTTTTTGTGGGGATTATTTGTCCGGGGATTATTTGTGGGGATTATTTGTGAGGATTATTTGTGGGGATTTTTTGTCCGGGGATAATTTGTGGGGATTTTTTGTCCGGGATTATTTATCCGGGGATTATTTGTCCGGACCCCTAATAAACTCATATTTGTCAAGTACCGAAATTTCCTAAGGAAAGTTTCAAACGGGCCATTACGCTCCTGACTTTTTGATGTTTATTTAATTTTTTTCGTAGCGCCATCTTATACATAATTGCTACATTAACAGAGCTTAGATTCTTACAGATTCCTATACTTTTTGTGTATTATATGTACAAGATTTACGTTTCACATGCCAATTTCTATTAATTCCAGAAATTTATTTTAAAAGTACACCACGCAAAAAGTACTTTATTAATTCACATTTTTTTAACGTTACATCCTTCCGTTACATATAGGCTAGTGCTAAACGGACTTTTATCATGAAATTCATTTAAATACTTGAGTAATTTAGATATAAACGCTCTTATATTTACTGAGAAAAAAGCAAAACTTTCACATTTTTTTATAAACAATACACAACAGGTAGGGTAGCAAAAATATGGCTGTAATTAGCGAGATATATTGTTAGTAGGTTAAGCATTTTTCGGTATACATATATGCTCTAGATTATGAGTGGTGTACTTTATAAAGGTGATGGGATCGCCTATACTTGTAACATTACCAATGGCCGGCCTTAAGAAGAAAACTGACAGAGCGTGGAGTGACATTATAAGTGAAATAGAAAAATGTAACAGCAATAGATAAAAACTGAAGACGGAATTCAACCCAACGTGAAAAAGATTAAACACAACGAGAGATAGAGAAATTTCTGTCAAAATTTCGTATTTATGACCCTTAAAATAACATCAAATGCTAAAATTTATTGGCCTGTGGATGTCTCGTCAACCGAGGGTACGATCAGTGGCGTGGTAATTTTATGGTCAAAGTACATTTTGTTCTAATTTTTATCATTGTGAGAATTAAAAAAACCAACTAATATTTTTATCACCACCACTGGAGGCGGTCACCTTATTGGTTGCCTATATTCTTCGGGACATATGCTGTGACCCATTTTATCACAAAGTAAATATGACTAATTTTACCGTCTTGTAGGGTAACTGCGTTCTCTTTCTTTTCCACTATTATATATATTATATCTCTCTTTGTCGGCGTTTAAATTAGGATCCACTTGAAGCTCGCTTCAACACGCGCTTCGATCTCGTCGTGAGATTTTCCCTTTAGAAACTGACGCTGATAAGTACAATGAAAAATTATCTAATAAAAATATTAGATTTAAAACAAAAGATTTACTCTGAAATTTCCCATGATAATTTTCAATATAAACATTTAGAACCTGTTCTATATTCTAGAAAGTTTTCAGAGTAAACTGCGCGAGTTTCTGCGCAGAACGTTGAATAAAGCGGTGGTATTTACGATTACGATAATATAACCTTTATATTAGAGAGATTTTCCACCTCTTATTTTGCAATTCCGTTATGGTTATCGTTATACTACGTCTGCGCAGTAGCGAATATATGATCCGTTATCGTTATTAAACATAAGGGATTCCGTAATTTACGGAGGTTTAAAGTAGTGCTTATCGTTATCGTTATAGTAATGGTTAAGTTGCTTTGTTACCAGAATGTAAAAAAATCAGTAAAATTACATTTACATAGATTCTAATTTTGATGACCTATAAATTAAAATATCAAAAACTGTTCAAGTATATGCTTAAAATTACAATAACGTTGTGAAGTGAGGTTATGTTTAAATAACGATAATGATGACACGAAAAACCTACTTGGCAGGCTGCAAAAACTCTGCTTTTTAACGTTGCCGTAATCGTTATGCTTAATAAAGTTAACCATAGCGAAGCCAAAATCAGCGGTTATTTTAAGAGGTGCAGAATCTCTAGTATATCACATAACACAACACGTACTGTTTTTGCCACAGTTTTTGCTGTAATTATGTCCATGTGGAATGGAGATCCGGTTACTCTTCTTATAGAAGAATATAGGAAATTATTTTTGCTCAAGAGTTTACTTCCCTGTCCAAATGAAAATGTCATTTCACATTTCTTCTTTTTTTATGTTACCTCTAACCAGTGATACATCACTGCCTCTAACTTAATTTTCTTTCATCAGTGGCCTTTTATTTATAACAAAATTCTATTTAATGTCAGTCACATTACACACTACGCATGCGGTTTACAACAATTATGTTAAGATTTAACTGTAGGTGTAAAACAAAGAACAATGGAAAAATTGTATTATTTTACTATACCGACAGGGTGTCCAGAGACTCTACCGACAAACGAAGACAGGAGATTCCTCAGATAAATTTAAGACAATTTAACCTAATTCTTTTAGTCCGAAAATGCTTGCTAAGCGAGCTAGAGCTCTTTGAAAATGGCGTCTTGTAATTAGTTTTTTATAATAATTCCAGAACGCTTTTATTTTGAAAAATGAAAATTGGTACACATATTTATCTTCTAGAGATAAATCGATCATATTTATTGTGAACTTCTAGTACCGGTCATAGGCGTCCCTTTTGGGTAGGGCAACGGTTATTTTATCGCATAACTTTTATGTCCTTAACTTTCAAGCATTTTTGACACTGGATTATTCAATTATGAGGTATAATAGTACTAAAAGGTACTCCTGCTTTAAGTCGGTAAAACACACCGTTTTCTAGAAAAATCGATTTAAAAATTTTTCGTTATTGAATTTCCAAAAAAATTTTCAAAAAAAAAACCATTTAGAAAAGCGAAAACTGGTACGTTTATTTATATTCCAGAGATGAATCGAGTTCATTAATTGCGAATTTCTAGTAACCGGTCATAGGCGTCCGTTTTGGGTAGGTCAAGGGTTATTTTGTCGCATAATTTTGTTGTATTTAATTTTTAAGAATTTTTGACTTTAGATTATTAAATTATGAAGTATTCTAGTACTAAAAGTTACTATTGGTATAAATTGGTAAAATGCACCGTTTATTTTAATTTTTTTTTTCAAATTCAATAAACGAAAAATTTTCAAATCAATTTTTATAGAAAAAGGTGTGTCCTACCGCCTTAAATCAAGAGTACCTTTTAGTACTAGAATACCTCACAATATAATCCAGTATCAAAAATGCTTAGAAGATAAAGACAAAAAAGTTATGCGATAAAATAACCGTTGCCCTACCCAAAACGGACACCTATAACCGGTGCTAGAAGTTGACAATAAATGTAATCGATTTATCTCTGGAAGATAAATATTCGTACCAATTTTCATTTTTATAAATAGAAGCGTTCTGGAGGTATTTAAGAAAAACTAATTATAAGACGCCATCTTCAAAGAGCCCTAGCTCCCTTGGGAAGCATTTTCAGACTAGATGAATTGGGTTAAAATGACTTAAAATTACATGAGGAATCTCTTATCGTCGTTTGTCGGTAGAGTTTCTGGACACCCTGTATAAATTTTCGTTATTATTCTTGAAATAATTTTCGAAGTAAATCTCGGTCATGTAAAACGGCTCTTAGTCGACATTTCAGTCATTACCTCATTTGCAAAAAAAAATCACAGCTGCGTTAGTGGAGCCACATATAAGGGCCAAACCAGACGGACCACTCTGCAGCGCTACTCTGTGGATCCACAAAGCAGCTTCCGATGATTGGCCGTGGGTTCTTATGTGAAGTGGACGTCGCACCCCAGACGAGCGACTGTGGCCAGCCACAGTCGCACTGCTAGTGGCGTCCACTAGTGGAAAAACTCATTCAGACGGACCACTTTTGTAGCTGCCGCACATGTTTACGAGAGTTTATAGGGTGAGCACCTAAAATTAATTTCGGTTCGGAACGGTTTTTGATTGAAGTGCAAAACAGACCGGCTATATGGGATACAAGAACCCGAGGGCAGATTTATAGGGCATTAAAAGAAAAAGCGTGGCACGTCATCTTTGAGTTATTTATTTCTGATTTTATGAAGGAAGCCTATCGAAAAGAATAAATCTCGTAAGCAATGTGTTCTCTTTTTTATTTACATTTCATTATACATTGCATTCATTTGAACTGAACAAAACAAATAGGTACCCACAATCTTGTTTGTTTATTTATGTTAAATAGTGGGGTCCCATCCTAGGTCATAAAAGGTTTTATTGTTTGTTGTTGAAAACAAAACTATAAGATATCAGTTAAAAGAGGGTTACAAGCTAACATGTTTAGATATTAAATTCAATGTCATCATCTCCTTCCTTAAGAGCCTCTTTCACTCAGTGGTCAGGTTGTATCAAGCTATTTTACGCCTGTAGGATACCAGATTTACTGGTTGATTTTTTATGTGCTTCTTTCTGTGATATGGCTGTTGTTGTCTGGTTCTTCTTAATTCCAGTTATGGAGTTTATTTGTATTTTTTCAAAAGCGTTGAAATTTTATATACAATCCCTGCTCAATTTATTAGACTCACCCTAGAAATATCAGTTTTTTTTCTTTGAAACACCTTAAAAGTATGTTCAAAGTCATACGGTACTGCTGAATGGGTTAAATAACAATTACTTAATAATCGTGCTACATAATTAAGTTAAAGATGGTGAGACTTTTTGATTGAATTGTGAAAACTTGGCAGATGGCAATAGAATGGGCTAAACGGATGCAATGACTCGCCGTTTTCAACTTTATTTTTTTAATTAAATTAGTGGTTGATATTCAAATTTTCGTAAAATTTGCTGTAGTAAGTGTTAATATTAGTCTTTATTAATGTTAGTTTTTAATTTGTTTAAATTTATTTTAAGATATTAATAAAAATATTTTAATTTCTAAAAGACAAATGCCTTCGATTGGAATTTTTTCATATTATATATGTGATTCTTCTCGTTGAGCAAATCTCTTACGCTCTCGTCTGTTACTTCTCTATTAAAAATACCACATGTATCAAACAGAAACAGCAAAAAAATATGGCATGTCGTAATCGTCAGTTCGAAGGTTGAGTCAAAAACTTATAGAGAAACATTCTGTTACATCGGTTTGGAGGGGCCGGTACGATAGAAAGATTTGAGTCACCCCCAGAGGGCAAAGAATTTTAAAGAATTTGGCTGTAAAACACAGAAGAGTCACCAATAGCGATATACGGAATACATTTGAAGAATCAGAGTCTTCAGTATCGGAGTCCACTGTACTCTGAAATTTGTACAGTATGGGATTCAAATCTCATAGGCCAGTTAAGGAACCAAGAAAACAACCAACGATCACCACAAATGCTCAAAAAACGTTTAGTTGGGGCCAATTTACATAAATACTCTATTACCATATAATATTTGGGCAAATTGGCCGAAACTAAGCGTTTCTTTGAAATTTGTGGTGATGGTTTTGGCTCCTTAACTGACCTATGACATTTGAATCTCATACTGTACAAATTTCGACGTACAGTGGACTCTGATACTGAACACACTGATTCTTCCAATTCATTGGTTATATCGCTATGGGTGACTCTTATGTGTTTTACAGCCAAATTCTTTAAAATCAGTTGCCCTCTGGGGGTTACTGAAATATTTTTGCCATACCGACCCCTCCAAACCGATGTAACAGGATGTGTCTCTAATTTTTTAGTCCAACCTTCGAACTGACGATTAAGATATGCCATATTTTTTTGCTATTTCTCTTTGATACATGTAGTATTTTCAAATAGAGCAGTAACAGAAGAGATTTGCTTAACAGACTGATTTTTACAATCACTCATATGAAAAAATTTCATCCAAGATATTCGTCTTTTAAAAATTAACATACAGTAGACGCCCTCTTAACCGACCTCCCTTTAACCGACCGTCGGCTTAACCGACCGATCCTATTCCTTTTTGGATGATACTATTTTTAGATTAGAGGTCATACAAGTTTCATAATTTGTCTTGTGAGTGATATTGTTAATTACATATGTATATACACATCGACGTTCGTTTCACTTTATGTTTTGACTTAATTTGTTTGAAAATGAATCGTGACCCATGTGAAAAGTTATAGCGGACAGACTATGTATACATACTACTTTTTGGTTTATAGATCATAAAATGTATATTTTTAATAGAGTTACATATGTAATGTCTTTCTGAGGGTGGTTTTAAAGATTTTCGGTTTAACCGACATTTTGATTATCCGACCTATGGGCAGGTCCCGTCATGGTCGGTTAAGAGAGCGTCTACTGTATTTATATTAATACCTTAAAATAAATTAAACAAATTAAAATAAACATTAATATATATTGTAGAACATATTTATGTAACATTGTAATATGTAGAACAATATTAACACTCACCACTGCAAACTTTACGAAAATTGAACACCAATCACTAATACTTTAACTAAAAAACTAAAGTTGAAATAAGTCGAGTCCTTGTGCATTTTTAGCACATTCTATTACCATCTGTCAAGTTTTCACAATTCAAAAAGAAATTACCATTTTTAACTTATTTGTGTAATACAATTATTAAGTAAATATTATTTAACCCATTTAGAAGTTCTGTATCAATTTGAAGATACTTTTAAGGTGCTTGAAATTAAAAAATAGTATATTAAGTATGGAGAACGGTAAGGGTTTTATACCGATCGAAGACAATAATTGTTCCAATTATTGTCTGAGATCGGTTACCCTTAACGTTCGACATGCTTATAACGTTTTTTGCACGATTGATACCATTATAAATTATAAAATTAAACATTTTCGTCATATTGACTAGTTCATTCATTTTATCAAGATAGATACTTTGGTTGTTAGGTAGTAACTAGGGTGCATAACAACAATGGAAAATTGAGTTTTTATTTAGTTGTCAATAATTTTAAGTACAATTTTGATTATTATAAATTAAAATATGAGCGAAAGTGAATTTGAAGAAATTGCACGGGCTTGGGAAGAAGGGTGTTCCGCAATTATTCCCGAAAAATCCAAAATCCGTTATCAAAATACCTACCAAAGTTTTAAAAAATGGTGCGAAGGCAAGAATTTAAGAATCGAAGAAAAGACTCTATTGGCATATTTCGTTCAAAGACATATGAAGTTGAAAGCTCCTGGAAGCCTCTGGGCAGAATATTCAATGATTAAATCCACCGTTTTTCTTTATGATGGCATTGATATTTCCAAGTTTTCAACTTTGATCGCGTATTTGAAGAGAAAAAATGTTGGATACTACTAATGTATACGATTCTGCAGGAGTTTCTGTTAGAAGTGAAACCACAGCCCAAACAAGTGGGATTTCATTAAATAATTTAACAAATTGTACCACAAGTTTCAATATTAATAAATAATTCGTTAGTTTTCTTTATTCTTTCAAAAAATAAATTAAAATTAAGAGATTTTTAACTCGACGGTAAGTGAATTACTTACCGTCGACTTGGAGTTCTTACCGTCGAGTTGGATTACTTACCGTCGAGTTGCTAGTAAATGTCACCTACTGACGTAAAATCTGTCACGGTAAACAGTCAAAAATGATCAATCGTGCAAAAACTGCTTTTTTTAAGTTGAGTCTAATAAATTGAGCAGAGACTGTAATATTTAAAACTATGGACATTGCAAACACTCATTTTGACGAACACACTTTTTTAAAAAATATTAGCCGCAAGTTTTTAATCATTTGAACAAACTTATTGTTTTTTCTCATCCATTACATTAAACGCCGCACCCTTCCAAACGATCCACTTCGCAGCGTAGGTGCCAGCCTCGGCGCTAGAAAATCGCCTGTTTCAGCCACTCTGTAGATCCACAGAGTAGCGCTGCACTAGCGTGTGGTTTGGCCTTAAGAAGACGATTTTCTAACTGCCGGATATCACAAAAAGTGCGAGCCATTGTATGTCGAATTCTTCACTTACCTGTCTCACGAAGATAATGAAATTCTTATTTTACAGAAACGTAAAGTGTGCTCCATAAGTCCATTAAGCAAGCTTATCATGACATCACTACTTTTGTGTCCAATGCAAATGTCCGATTTACCTTTAATGTTCCGTGTGTGTGTGTGTGTGTGTGTGTGTGTGTGTGTGTGTGTGTGTGTGTGTGTGTGTGTGTGTGTGTGTGTGTGTGTGTGTGTGTGTGTGTGTGTGTGTGTGTGTGTGTGTGTGTGTGTGTGTGTGTGTGTGTGTGTGTGTGTGTGTGTGTGTGTGTGTGTTTTGTGTTTTGTGTTTTATTAGCACTGGTTTTCACAACCAACTGGAGAGTCAATTTCATAATGATTTTTTAGACTAAGGGCCGGTTGTTCGAACGCTAACCAACAATGATCATTATCAAATAATTAATTACTGTCAATGTCAACTTTGTTTGGGTTGTCAAAACATAATTAATTACAATTCTGAGACTATAGTCAATTAATATAACAATAATTTTTAACATAATTAATAATAAATCTCATAATTGTAATTAATTATGTTTTCAGCAACCCAAACAAAGTTGACATTGACAGTTTTGGTGACAGTAATTAAATATTTAATAATGATCATTGTTGATTAGCGTTCGAACAACCGGCCCTTAAACTTATCACTAACTCAGGGGAGTAATGTGTAGTGTGTGTGTTGAGTAAATGTCTTGTTACTTTGCAAAGTCGACGCCATTATCTTTGTAAAGAGACGCTAATTGTATCCTAACGCCTGCGGTCCCTCCGCCTTTAATTTTCCAAAATGATTTGTATTTCATGCGTCCAAATTGATAAAAGTCAGTTATTGCTGCATACCATAATCTTGATTTTTTTTAAATATCCTATACAGATCTGCTTTTTAAATTCAACAGCTATCCACTACTTGCAAAAACATAGTTTAATTTTTAGTTTTTTATATAGTTTTTGCCAATCGCTTAAATTGTTACAAATTTTTTTAACTAACATAGTTACCTGCATAATATTGCATTTTTTGATAAATTTGACACATTCTGACAATGAGTATGTTGTTATTTATCACATTATGTCAAATAAGGTCATTGTTTCTTAAATAATAATATCTTACATGAAAGTGACAAAAAATATATAAGAGTAATATCCAATCAACTGTGAGACGAGACTTTCCATTTGTTTTCAAAAATGTGACCTTTCCTGTTATGGTTTAAGATACGTATCCAATATCCTGAAAAAATAGGCTCTTTTTTATATCTATCTGAAATTAAAGTCTCTACCGTGTAGAATTCGGTTTCGCAAAGGTGAATAGAAAAACAAAATTACGAAATAAATAAAAATATGAACCCAGTCCAAATTTTAAAGAGTAATTTATAACCAAATTTTTATTGATTTCGATACTTGCAATGAATTTTTTGGAGCCCTTGTTGAATATTTTGAAACGAGTTTGTAACCAATTCATACAACTGGAAGTATACGGGTTGATTAGAAGATTGTCGAAAAAAGTCAACGTCAGACTACATTCGGATGAAAACTCCAAACCGTAAATACGAAAACTTTAACATCGAAATGAAAAACTTCTCTTATAATTGGTATATGTCAATATTTAATAGGGAAGTGCAATTATAACGAAAACATGCATTGTTCAGAAAAATTCAAACAAGCTTATATTTTTCTAAAACTTTTTTTGTTAGTTTATATACATGTTGAAGTAAAAACTTCTACTCGCAGATTTGGCCGCTAATTGTTTGTTAATTGTTTAAACAATAACAATTTTTTTGTATAAATAATTTTAAAAATATCGATAAATTCGTTATTTTACTTTGATCAAATATGTTTCTATTTTGTTTTTTATTATGCTGAATCCGAATATGGCATTACAATTTGAAAATTCTAATACAGAAGCTCTTATACAGTGTGTCTGCGTAGCTAGGAACCACATGGAAAACTTTTTTATTATCAATTTTACGAAAAAAATTTATTTTTAATAAAACGCTCTGGATAGTCAAGAATCTAAAACTCAACCATCAGATATCAAATTTTATCAATTTTATACGAGTCATTTATATGAGATATCAAAAATATGAATTTCGTTAAAGAGTAAAGTACCTTTCTTTCCAGAATATCAAAAAATGCTATTATGAAAAGTTGTTTGAAATTAGAAACTATGTCTAAATATAAAATACACTATTCTAATCGAAAAAAAAAATTAAATTTTTTCTAAAATTACGGATACTCATCATCATTTTATTACAATTATGATAACTATTTTATTATCACTTTTACGAAAAAAAGTTATTGTTCATAAAATGCTCTCCCTGGTCTAAAATCTAAGGTACATTCATCAGATATCAAACTTTTTTAATTTTATACGAGGTATGTAAAAAATTTAAAATTTTATTAAGAGTTAAGTGCCTTTATTATTCACAATATTTTAATTAGAAGGATGTAATTGAACACTATAACTAATATTTTAATTCCAAACAACTTTTCTTTATAACATTTTTCGATATTGTGAAATGTAAAGGTACTTTACTCTTGAGTGCAATTCATATTTTTGACATACCTCGTATAACATTCATTAAATTTGATATTTGATGATTCCATCTTAGATTGTATACGATGCAAATATTTTATAAAGAATAACTTTTTTTCGTAAAACTGATACTAAAAAAGTTATCAATAGGTTCCAAGTTACGCAGACATATTGTATAAAAGCTAAAAAAAAATTTTTTTTGTTGAACATTTATTATTGTTGAAGCTTATTATTAAATGTATTTTAGGTAAGTTTTACAGAAAAAAGTTTTGACCCCTTTGTGTAAACATTTTTTTAGCTGGTAATTTTCGGTTTTTGTATTACATTTTTGTTATCTTTCTAAATTTTCTTAAAAGAATAGTTTATTTCATATCTAAAGTAAAATAATTTAGTGCATTTTAAAGACTGCATCCTAGGATTTAAAAAAGCACTTATAAAGCTGTAATAGATTTGTTCAAACTTGAGTAATACCGTCTTAAAATGGTGGTAATTCCATAAAACTACGGAGATTTCAAAAATTAAAATTTTTGAACGTCATATCCTTTGAAATAAATTTTTGAGATTTTTTTTAAATAAAACATTATTTAGTAAGATGCTTGGAAGGTAAGATGTGCAAAATTGAGAGTTTTATAAGAAAAATTGTATCAGTTACAAATTTTTAAATCATTTTTAATCAAAATTCATGTATGGCTCACTTTCCGCCCACACCGTACTTATGCCCATACATTTTATTTCTTTTTAATATAACCATAAGATAGCTTAATTATTCTTCTTTCATGTTCAATTTGTAAAATTTCGTTTGATCCATTAGTTAAAGAATTACATTAAAATAACTCAATCGTGCACTTCGCCGTACGTTAGTTTAGAGTGCGTCAATGTTTGTGAGAAGGGTGACTTTAGCGTTACAAATAAAAAAATACAGAATATACAGATTTAATTTTAGAAAATTCTTTATATAAGGTTTTTTTGTAAAATTTTCTGAATTTTTCAATGGTCAGTCAGTTTTTTCTAAAATTTATATTTTCGGAGTTATTTAAAAAAACATCTAATTTCGTAGTTCATTTGTTTAATGAATAATGAAGCACCCACTTCTCGAGTAGAACTTTTTGATGTTGTTTATTAAACATTTCTTAATTAAATTACAAAAAGTTCTACCTTGTTTGATTTTTTACGAAGTGAAAATCTATATGCACTTCCCTATATACCTGTCTGATTGCCATAAAGTTCACGCCAAAAAAACACTACGATATTAATAATACTCGTCTTTGTCTGGGGATTCAAAAGTCAGAATTGCAACTTTTCCTTTATCTAACTGAAATATTATATTTATTTTTTACAAATATAGAACCAAATAAACTATATTGATACATAAATACAACTTTAAAATAAAAATGTATACCATTTTTATTCAGTTGCAATGCGAAGGCAAAACAATCTTACTTTTCAATTAGAATACGGAGCGCAGTCCAGTCCTCTGAATCGCGATTTTCGGCTCTTCTTGGAGCCTCATCGGAGAGAACGTAGGCACTGTTCTCCATACCCTAATTGACCAGCACCGAGAGCTTTTCCCACCCATTGCAACCGAAGTGGAGGTATTAGGTGACTAGCGTCATGTGGCAATTGAAAGATGAAGTAGTTTTCAATCCTAATTGCAAAATTAATAATATTGAAAATATTAAAAACATTACTAAAAGATTTTTAAATTGAAAACTTATTGGTACACTTTCCTGGTGACACCTCCAAGGCTTCTACAATATGCAAGCACATGGATGCTGCAGTGAAAACAAAGGGAAGGAATTCTACAATGGGTGGGAAAGGCTCTCGGTGCTGGTCAATTAAGGTATGGAGAACAGTGCCTACGTTCTCTCCGATGAGGCTCCAATAAGAGCCGAAAATTGCGATTCAGAGGACTGAATCTTGATTGATTTTTTCCGAAGTGAAAATCTATATGCAATCTATAATACAAAACGATGGCTTAGTGTGAAAACCTCGTATCTCATTAAATTACAATTTTACAGGAGAGGCAAAAAACTGATTTTCTGTATAATATAACCTAAAAACAAAAATTACCGATACATATTTTTAATTCGAGCACATTGAGACAAATATCTGATATTTTCCTAGAGCCAAAAGTGTTAAATGTTGCTATGAAATTGAAAATACAAATATTAACTATGAAAAACACGTAAATATCCTTGCAGTATATACAGCCTTTGCCCAAGTAACTATGATAACCTCGTATATCTTAATATACGTGTTTTTCATCTTAAATGAGGTTGTGTTTATTATTATTTACGAGGTTTTCATTTTTCATAGCTTATTGCACACCTCCAAATACTAGGTTGATACAGTACAAATCTTTTGATTTAAGGTTCATAAAATGTTTCTGTATGCAGGACTACCTTTTACTGTTCACAAAAAATATTTCTTTAAGTCGAATCTCTCAAACAAATACTCCAAATTAAGTACCAAAGTCTTGGTTATAAATATACGTGGTATTCACACGAAATCAAGGGAGCAATTGATATACGTGGTTTCTTTTTCCGGCTGTAGAAAATAGTCTAGTGTATTTGGATTTTTTCTAGCAGTTGTAAATCGTGAGATACAAGGTTTTCAAACTAAAACCACCAAAATCTCATTTTCGAAAAAAAATGAGATACGAGGTTTTCACACTAAGCCATCGAAAAATGAAATTAAAAACCCAAATTGAATACAATAGTTGTTCAAAACGAATGTTTTTGGAACTATAAGTTCATCTTCAGTGAACTTTGAAGTAGGTACTAGGGCGGTCCGATAAGTACTTAGCCTCAAAAAGAAAAACCAAAGTTTAGAAAAAGTGGTGTATTTCTGAAGGCAGTCTCCTTTTAACTCGATACACTTGACTCAGCGATGGTCCGACTTCTCTAAACCGTAGGGAAAAATACGTTTTCTCGAGGTCTGTAAAATGGGCTTCCATGGCGGTGATGAACTCCTCATTCGACTTAAATTTTTGCCCGGCGAGTGACTTTCTCAAGTTTGGAAATAAAAAGAAGAATAACATGTCAAATCTGGGGAACTAGACGGATGGGATAGAAGTTTGCACTACTACCGGTCCTCTCCAAAATTATTGAGGGACTCATAAAAGCCCGACTTATGTCCTTTCTCGTTGAAAACAACATTTTATCACAAAATCAGTTCGGCTTTTTAATTAATAAATGCACCACTGATGCCATGTTTTCTGTACTACATGAGGTTTATCAAGCAATGAGCAATAATGTTCAGACTGGCACCGTTTTTTGTGACTACGCCAAAGCTTTTGATTGTGTAAATCACAATATTTTTATAAAAAAACAAAATTTCTACGGAATTCGAGGTATTTCTTTGAATTGGTTCCAATCTTACTTGGATGATAGGAAATAACTGGTTAGAGCAAATGATACAGACTCGAGTCTCAAAAACATTATATGTGGGGTACCTCAAGGATCAGTATTGGGTCCTCTACTTTTCCTTATCTTTATTAATGACATCACTAGTTTAAATATCGATGGAAAAATCTTTCTTTTTGCTGATGATACCAGTATCACTTGGAGCAACTCAGATATTGCAACTCTTCGTGCTACTATAACTTCTGATGTACTTACAATAAAAACCTGGTCTGACTCTAATTTACTCTCGTTTAGCGTAAATAAAACAGTAGCATTATCTTATAAAGGAGCTCTCCAACCCTTAACTCGTAATAACAGCCAGATCAGTACTGTTGATTTTGTAAAATTTCTTGGTATTTTTTTAGACAGCAACCTTAAATGATCCCTCCATACTAATTTGTTAAGGAAGAAACTATCTTCAGATTGCTATGCTATAAGACCTGTTTCGAATGAACTCAATTTAGCATCTTCCAAAATAACATATTTTTCTTTGTTCGAGTCACATATTCATTGTGGTCTTCTTTTTTGGGGTTCTGTTACAGCTGCCCAATTCGATGTTTTTTTTTTCAAATTACAAAAAAGAGCAATAAGATATCTGTTTGGCCTCAAAAGAACAACACATTGTAGAAGTTACTTCAAAGATCACAGAATTTTAACCCTTCCATCTTTATATATTTTAGAAACTCTTTGCTTAATTCGTAAACATCTACATGTCTTTCCACCAAGACCTAATCATGACTACTTCACAAGAAATTCTACCTTTGACGTCTATTTACCGACCCCGTCATCTGAGTTAGTAAACAAATCTATATTATATTCCGCAAAAAAAACTTTACAACCATCTCTCTCTTCAACTTAAATCTGCAGCATTTTTCCCCAAATTCCGTAAACTGACAAAAGCCTACCTATCCGAAAGACCATATTATGCAGTAGAAGATTTTCTTAATCAATAACTAAGAAATTACAGTACCCTTTGCACAAGTAGTATTTTTATTGTTATTTTTCATCTGTATTTGGGTGTCATATGCAGCAGCTTAACTTTTAAACTTAATTACTAGGTAGACTATGCAATTTGCAATTTATTTAAATTTTTAAATTTTGCAATTGATTAACTGTTTAACTTCATTATTATTATTATTATTATTTATTTATATTGACGTAATATGTAATATATATAATATATACAATATACTGATTTATGTAATTTTAGTAAATTGAATTGTTATTGTTTTGTTTTTTTGACTTTTTGTAAGCTTTGTCGATAAAATTGTAAAATTTTTCATGACAATAAGGCATATTTCTATTCTATTCTATTATATAAGTTCATAGACAGCTGGACAAGTTTGGACATGAGTCGGTGCGTTTTCATGATGGAAGAACATTTTTTTCTTCCATAATTGACGCTGTTTTTTGCAATTCGACATCGGATCGGCTCATAGTGTCATAGTAAAGCCCTGGGACCGTTTTATCCTTTTCCAGAAAGTTGATATAGATCACACCTTGTTAATCCCAGAAAACTATGTAAATCATCTTTCCGGCAGATAGGAGAGTCTTGGCCTTCTTCAGGCACGTTCGCGGAGTGACGTCCACTCTATCGACTGTTCCTTGGCATTTTATGAGTGCCGGTGGATCCGTGTTTCGTAGACGGTTATGAAGCAAAGTAGAAACTCCTTCGGGTTACGCTTAAATAAGGCTTCAAATACAGGGTGTTAGTAAATAAGTATGAAAAACTTTAAGGGATAATTCTACATGAAAAAATAATAGCAGTTTGCTCTATAAACGTATGTCCTTAAATGCTTTGTTTTCGAGATACAGGGTGTTGAAATTTTTATTTCAAACTGAAAATTTTTTCATTGCTCTAAGACCGGTTGAGATATGAAAATTATATTAGGTGGGTTTCAAGAGGTAGTTATTGCGCATTTTTTGGCAAACAAATAACAATTTTATATTCATTACTGGCGCGCCTACGGGTAATGGTCTGAATTTTTTTAAAGAAAAAAATGATGCGCCACTGAGATATGTCAAATTAAAAATTATTATCAATTACTTCTAATGGGAAATAAGCCACAATTTTACCAAAAAAGTGATTTTATTAACGTTTCGAAGCCCACATCCGGTTATTAGAAGAATTTTTTTACTTAGCAACAACATTTTTATTTATTTTAATAGTATTTTGTATTTTGACAACGAAACCCAATTTGGGTTTCGAAACGTTAATAAAATCATTTTTTTTTGGTAAAATTGTGGCTTATTTTCCATTAAAAGTAATTGATTATAAAAATGCCACAAGAAAATAATTTCAGAACAACATTAACACATTCGCGGACACACTGTCATTTTATACACGTATTCTTATGGAGTAAATGACTTCATATGCAGTCATGACCGCGAATGTGTTAAAAATTATTTTTGTATTCCACGTTTAATTTATGAAAAAAAACTTTTCTTGTATTTTTTTCCTATGATGCACCGTTTTTTTGCGAAAAAATAAAACATCTTCGAGCGTATTTTTCATTTCTTAATACATTATCAAGAACTCTACAATATAATAATACCAAAGTAGAACAATAACAGAAAATATTACTAATATGATTTTTACTAGGTGCAAAGCTACAACAAATGTTTAAAATTACCTCCTTTAACCCTCCATTAGTCGCTAGGATAAACGGAGCATCAAGAGTCGCTACGGTGTCATAGACCGACAATTTAAAAAAAATAGTTGTTGCTATAAAATTCGTACAAATATTTTATATTGTGTATAGGAATGACTGAAAAATATTTTTAAAAATATTTTATTGAAAAACAACAGATGTGAAATGAAAAACCGCTTTCATTTTCACTTCCCTCATCGTCAAAATAATTTTCATCGTCGCTAGGAACCATTTCCCATAATTCCATTCCAACGTTTTTGTTCGGCTTCAAAGGACATCTATAAATAAGACTTGACCAAAACTTACCGATAAAATGCAATAATAAGATGCTAAATATTTACCTGAGCTGCAAGTTATGCCAATAAAGTAATAACCACACCGTTAGTCGCTACGGAGTCTTGCACCGAAAATAGCTATAAAACTCGCACAACTGTACCCACGTAGGTAAGAATGTACACTAACACGAGGTTAGTTGATAGGAAGAGGTACAGAAAGTGGCGATAGAAAAAAAACAGTTATTTTGTAAATCCCGAATGAATAATTCTGTCGTTGGTGTGTGACACCGATAGCGACAAACGGAGGGTTAAAGGTGACAGAATAATTTTATATTCACCATTGGCGCCCGTAGAGGTAATGGTCTGAATGTTTTAAAGAAAAAAAAAATAGGACGCCACTGAGAAACGTCAAATTAAAAATCATTTTTGAATTCCTCGTTCAATTTATGACAAAAAATTATTCTTGTCTTTTTTTCACATGCGGCGCCGTTTTTATAAAAAAAAAATAAAACATTTTAACGATTACAAATTATTTGAGGAAGAGTCCATATGCATAGAAACTTATTTTAAATAATTTGTAAACGTTAAGATATTTTATTTTTTTTTGCATAAAAACGGCGCCTCATATATAAAAAAGACGATAACAATTTTTTGCTCTAAATTGAACGAGAAATTCAAAAATGATTTTTAAATTGACATATCTCAGTGGCGTACTATTTTTTTCTTTAAAAAATTCGGCCATTACCCGAACGAGCGCCAATGGTTAATATAAAATTACTCTGTCACCTTTAAAGGAGGTAATTTTGAACATTTGATGTAGCCTTGCATATAGTTAAAATCTTTTTAGAAATATTTTCTGTTATTGTTCTAGTTTGGCATTATTATATTGGAGAGTCCTTGATAATGTATTACGAAATGAAAAATACGCGCGAAGATGTTTTATTTTTGGCATAAACATGGTGCACCATATGAAAAAAGACAAGAAAGGTTCTTTATCATAAATTAAACGTGGAATACAAAAATAATTTTTAATTTGAAATAAATCAGTAGCGTACTATTTTTTTCTTTAAAAAAATTCAGACCATTACACGTAGGCGCGCCAATGATG
This sequence comes from Diabrotica virgifera virgifera, assembly GCF_917563875.1. NCBI lineage: Eukaryota > Metazoa > Arthropoda > Insecta > Coleoptera > Chrysomelidae > Diabrotica > Diabrotica virgifera. The sequence continues at coordinate 101,678,882 of NC_065448.1, read as the reverse complement.
AATATAAAATTGTTATTTGTTTGCCAAAAAATTCGCAATAACTACCTCTTGAAACCTACCAAGTTTAATTTTTATAGCTTAAAAGGTCTTAGAGCAATACAAAAATTCACAGTTTGAAAAAAAATTCAACACCCCCTATCTTGGAAACGAAGCATTTGCGGACATACGTTTATAGAACAAACTGTCATTATTTTTTCATGTAAAATTACTTCTTAAAGTATTTTATACTTATTTACTAATACCCTGTATATGCCTATATTCTGATATGACATCAGGCAACTTTTTGAGATGCCTACTGTCTCAACTGTCTTGCGCAACTTCAGCCGGCGGTCTACCAATAAGAGATCTTGAATTTCTTTCACATTATCCTACGTGGTACCCTCTTTCGGGGCACCTGGGCGTGACTTAACAAAAACCAAAGTACTATCATGTTGAAACTAGTTAAACCAATTTTTGTCGGTGGCCATCGAAGGAGGAGAGTCACCGTACACAGCATTTAAGCCTCTTTATTTTCACTGCCCGATTTCCCTTTCAAACTCAAGAATCGATACACCGAAAGATGGAATCTTTTTTCATTTTTCTAAAATACCCAGACACGTCTGCTTCCACAAGTGGTCAGAACAAAACTACAAGTTCGATTTCCCTGAGATTTTGACATAGGACCTCTACAAGGATGTCTTAAACGATAGTATATTTAAAAAATCCACGAGGAAAATAAACTTCCTGTAGCTGGCTGTATACCATAAATCACAAAAATATGTATAATTGTAATATGTAATATGTAAAAACTATATTTTAAAATACCCTAAATAAGGGTCACAAGACAAAACGATTTCGGATTAAGAAATCCATCATCAGTGTTCTAAAAGCCAAAAAATAGCATGCCTGAGCCACTGAGCCTGAGCCTAAGTTGGCCATTGAAATCCAATATGTGAGGTTTCCTCCAAAAAAATTCCAACCACGTGGGAAGAGTCCTGTGTTGCCCTGGGTAACATCCAGGCATATCTAGAACATCATTTGCATTTTATATAAATATGTAACATAACATAATCTTTTACATTTAAAGGGTTTTTACCCAACGCATTTTGGTGGCTCAGGCATTTTTGGCTTTTAGAACACTTATTCTTCTTCTTCTTTCTCGAAAATCCTTATGCCCCTCAGGGGCGTCAGAGGTTTTATTCATCCTCTATCCATATCTTCCATTTATTGCGGTCCTTTGCTAACTCTTTAATTTGTTGATGTGATTTTCCTTTTTCCTGTCCAATTTTTATAATCTGATCGGTCCATCTCTTCCTTGGCCTCCCTTTCCTTCTTTTACCATTTCTATTTGATTCCATCAACTGCTTTGGTAGTCTTCCCTGGTCCGTTCTGTTAATGTGTCCATACCATTTTAATTTTCTTTTTTGTATCTTGGTTATTATCGCTTACTGTTTCAGTCTTTTTCTAATATCTTTATTTCTTATTCTATCCAATTTCGTTTTTCCTGCTATTTTTCTTAGCTGCTTCATATCCGCTGCGTTTATTATACTGTCTATTTTTGCATTGTTTACCCATGTCTCACTTGCATATTTTAAAGTTGGTACAGAGATTGCGTTGTATAACTTCAGTTTTATTTATTTATCTATTTCATCCTTTCCAAATATTGTTTTATTTCTTGCATAGTAGATCTAATTTGCTTTTTTCGCTCTGTACGAGATTTCTTGATCTATCTTTCCATCCTCTCATATTATTACTCCAAGGTATTCAAACGTCGAGACTGTTTCTATTATTTCGTTTTTGCACCTAAATATCGTTTGGTTTATTTCTTCCCTTTACTTTTGGGTTACTATCATGGTCTTAATTTTCTTGACATTTACCTCCAATTTAAATTTTCTATTTCCTCCACCCAGATATCGATTAATTTTTGCATTTTCTCTTTATTGTCTGCTATTATTACTAAGTCATCTGCATATAGTAATCCCTCCATTCTCACTGGTAATAAATTCCTGTACCCTATTGTTAACTGTAAGTGCCTTGACCTTCTTTTAGCGCTCTTCATTACTCTATCCATTACTGATATAAACAAAACTGCGCTGAGACTGTCCCCTTGTTTTATTCCTCTCCTTAGGTTTATTATTGGCGATCTGTTTCCGTTTATTTGTACTTTGGCAAGTACGTTTCTATATGTACTTTTTACCACGCTTACTATCTTTTGCGGGATTTGCAGATCTTCCATTACTGACCATATTACTCCTCTATTTATAGAATCAAAAGCAGCTTAATATCTATAAACATAATCTATGTCTTCTCCTATTTCGTTTTTCCTTTCAATTATATTTCTCAATATGTATATATTATCTGTTTTCTCTCTTTCCTTCCTAAAAGCCGCTTGTTCTTCTTCTAGTTTTCCTTCCAGTTCTTTCCTGAGCTTGCTTTCTATTATCCCGGTGTAGACTTTATAATATGCCACTGATGATAAGTATATAGCCCTATAGTTATCACATTCCGCTTCATCTCCTTTCTTGTGTATTGGTATCAATAAATTTTCTTCCCAATCTTTCGGTATTTTTTCTGTTCCTAATGCCTCCCCTTATTATTTCCAGTTGTCGAAGCTTGCCTCGATCTCCCACGTACTTCATCATCTCCGGATCTATGTCATCTGCACCTCTCGCTTTTCCAATCTTTATTCTTGCCAATCCTTTTTCAATACCTTTGATATGAATTTCGTCTACTCGATTGTCCCTATCCTCTTCTTTTTCCTGCTGTCCTCTCTTCTCATTTTGTTGGTTGCTTGTCTCGAATTTTTCTTTATAGTGCTTATTTCATATGGTTAGTATGTCCTGTATGGTTGTTTCTAATTTATTTCGCTCATTTCTAATTCCTCGAACAAAACTACAAGTTCGATTTCGCGGAGATTTTGACATAGGACCTCTACAAAAACGTCTTAAACGATAATATATTTAACGCTTACTTCATTTATGATAATATATTTCTTTTGTGATTGTTGCGTCATTGAGCGGAGAGGCTAAGTATTACTTATCTACTGCCGACTTAGCTTGCGCTAATAACCGCAAAACCAAATAGTGGTTGAACTTAAATTGTGGTTTACATATTTAAAAGTATTAAATTATCCATCTATAAGTCGATAAAAATAGATAACTTTTCGGGCACGCTTCGTCCCCACTCGAAATAACAAATTACGTCTGTATTGGACCGCTATTGCCTGCCAAATCAATTTCAAATTGAGTTCCCAGTTTTGAGGCTTTTAAATTTTAAAAGGTTAACGTTTCGTTGACAGTCTACTAACTATTCAACGTGTAATTCAACTTTGTAATTTGCAGTCAGTCGGGCAACCGGGTACTACTTACTTCACCGTACCTAAAACTCACTGTTGTTAAGTCACCATAGTAAGTCACCGTTCCAGAGTCACGTTCACCGAGTTCATGTTTATCATATAAACTCATTTTGTGAGACGGGGATCGTGGAATTGATATTTATTTAAAAACTCACACAGAAGGAAAAACTTCAAGTTATATATTGGTATAAAATGGTTTATTAAAAAACTTCATAAAATGTCATTCACATGGATTACAAAACGTTTTCGTTCTAAATTAGAACACCTTCAGTGCCTAGAATGAAGTATTTCCACGTTAGATTAAAGCAAAAAGTTAGAATTGTGACTGTTAATAAGAAAAACATGTGGAGAATACTTACATTCTGCTGAGTTATTGGAACTAGTACACTATTTAAAGTGGTAACTTCATAATATATGGTTTAGATCGTATTTATTAATAAAATGTGGTGACTACAAGTCGATGTTAAAAGATTAAATTATATACATGCTCAAAGGGCAACATGTTTCCCTGCTCGAAAAAATTCTAGATACTTGCCAGTTCAATGGGCACAAACCAACTAAGAAAGTAGGAAATAGGCATTCATTATGACAAGAGTGACATGACAAGACAGGATAAAACCAATTTTTGGTTAAGAACTTCAAAAAGTATAGTTTTAATTTTGGATTTTAGTTAAACTGTAATGGTTGTTAATAAATGTCTGAAAATGCAATTTAAATTATTAAATTATTAGAATCTATTATAAAGTCTAAATTAGCAACAAAATCACTAGCCAGTTGTGTCGTGAGTTTAGCGAACCGACTATATCTGGTAAATGAAAACAATGACCAAGGTAGAAATCAAGACACGCATTGAAATTGAAAGACAAGCATTTATAAAAATGAAAAAAATGTTTGTTAATCGAAGATCTTCCTCTAGAGCTAAGAAAAAAACCCTTAAGATGCTAGGTGTTCTCGACTCTGTTATATGAAATGGAAAGCTGAACGCTAAAATTAGTCCATATAAAGAAGTTGGAAGCATTTGGGATGTGGTGCTATAGAAGGATTTTGAAGATACCATGGATTCAACGAGTTTCAAATGCAGTAGTGTTAAAAAGGAGATAAAAAAATTGTGAGGCGATAAAGAACATCAAAACAAGAAAGCTGGAATATTTGAGCCAATTTGCCACAGGTGCGAAATTTTAGATATTAAGGCTCACAACGCAAGGTAAAATTAGGAGTAAAAGATCCAGAGGAAGCAGAATTTCCTAGCTGAGGAACCTAAGAGAGTGGTATAGCTGCAGCTCAGTAAATCTTTTCAGAGCAACCGCCATTAAGGTACGGACAGCGGTGATAATAGCCAACATCCGATGGGAGATGGGACAACAAGAAGAAAAAGATTCTTTATTATTTACTGTTAGCTCTCTATTATTATTCTACTACTGCACTGCCTTTTTGTTTCCCTCCTCTAGCGCTGAAGTTACCTTAAAATACACTAAGCATCAAAATTAACGCACCTCCTTAAAAATTGGACATTTTTGATGTCTCGTATTTCCTGAACCTGTTGTTTGATTTGAGTGATTCTTTTAACATGTTATA